>NC_142168.1:48722939-48990439 GCF_029865625.1 Vigna umbellata | reverse complement strand
CGACTTTGTTTGATTCCTCTCAGTAAAACTTACATGTTAAAGAGAGGGGGAGAGGGTAAGAGAGAGAAGGACGATAAAGGTCAAAAATAGAGAACAAAGAGAGAGAGGATGAGAGATAGAGGGGGAGAGAGAGGGATGAGAGATAGAGGGAGAGAGGGAGGGAGAGAGGGACGGAGAAAGAGAGAAGTTACTTAAAAAATTAACTAAAATGATTTCTCATTAAATTGAAATTAATTTAGGCATGAGTTCATTTATAAAATTTTTCTCATAAATTAAATCAACTTCTTTAAAAAAAAGACTTAATTTTAAATTCATTTTTTTATTTTATTCTTTGAAAATTTGTTATGGAAAATATTATTTAAATTCAATCTGTGTAATGAATCGATGCTTTCTATTGAATGCACATCAATGTTTAAAAAGAAGCAAAATTATGTTTATCGTACTGATGAGGGCTTATTTATGTCCATATTTTAGATTTAATTTTAAATTTTTATTGGAATAATTGTGCTTAAATGGATGACTTGAATAAGATTTGTCACGATTATATTTATCAGGTTTAGGAATTAAAAAGGTTTAAAAAGTGATTTTTAGTTGCATAAATTATTTTTGGATATTCAAATGTTTATTTATGTAGTTGAAGTTAAAGTTTTATTCATTTAAAGTATAAATTTACAAAATACAAAATAGGTCCAAAATCAGAATTTTTGAAAAAGAATATATAAATAGACCAAATAGACCATCTTTACTATTACACACCCCCAAAATTTCCCTACACACATGCCATGTGGCAATCCTAAATCAGACTCCACCATCATGCCATGTGGTAATCCTAAACTCTAAGTGTCATCCAACAACATGCTGCCATCTCATCACTCTTGCCACATTAGACTTTCCACGTCAACATCTTCAACCTCCCATCATCCATCAACAGAAACCCTATCTTCCTCCTCTCTTAGGCCACCACGCGCCACCGTAGGGCCGCAACAGAAACATCAGTCTCTCGCCAGACTTTCACACCGCGAATCACGCGCAGCCTAACCTCCACCAGTCTCGCCGAACCACCATCATCTTCTCCTCTCTTATTTTGGCATTAGCTGCCAACTTCACGAACCTCCATGGACCACCTACAATCACAAACCCACCATGAATAATTCTCAAACCTTCATCATCTTCGTCCATCTTAAATTGCAAATCGTAGAATCACAAAATCAATTCGAAACAACCCCAATTCATTCATAAAGTTCCTCAATCTGCAACATGGGACCATAAATTGTGACACCTTCATCACATCACCACGGTCTCGTAGCTTCTCCTTCACCATGTTAACTCTCTAAATTTACCACTTTTTCTAGTC
This sequence comes from Vigna umbellata, assembly GCF_029865625.1. Classification (NCBI taxonomy): domain Eukaryota; kingdom Viridiplantae; phylum Streptophyta; class Magnoliopsida; order Fabales; family Fabaceae; genus Vigna; species Vigna umbellata. The sequence goes on along the minus strand of NC_142168.1, from coordinate 48,989,085 downwards.
CTAGAAGTTGATTTTAGTTTCTTTTAGCTTCTTATTTTCTAGAATTAGATAGTTTGTAGATTTTTCTTTAATTTTAGAGTTTTGTAAAAATAGTGTTAATTTTTTGTTTTTAGAAGATAAATAGTATTTTTTTAATAAATAAGTACTTTGCTCTTTACTTTAAATGTGAAAATAAAATTGTTTTGTTGTTATAAGATTTTTTTTGCTGTTGTTTAACTCCTAATTCTTTTGTAGATCAAGTCTTTGGAAATAAATGGGAGTAAAAATTTTGGGATGGAATAAAACTGATTTGGGTTGAACAATGATGTGTTGCTGAAGCTGGTAGTGGGTCAACCAAGTTGGGTCTGCACTGATTTGAAGAAGCATTTGGTGTTGTTCTGAAAAGGAGTTTAATTAAGCCATTGGACAACATTGAAAGATAGGCTAATCGCTTGCATGGGCTGAAGCTACCAATTTCCTTTTGGACTTAATGAAACATTGTGTTTCAAGCAGCTAGGATACAATTTGCCCAAAGCTGAAGGAGTCTCTATACTTCGTGCTTCAATTCATGAAAAAAGGGCTTCTTTCCCCAAATTTTCTCAACCCCTAGAGTTAGGGTTCTTCAACGCAGAAAGAAGAAGAGGTGTTGTGACGAAGCTTTGACACGAGTTCCATGGGCCATTTTGGAAGAAGACTAGAAGATTCACGGCCCAAGAGGGAGATGGCCTAGAAGTGTTGATCGGTCAGAGTGAAGGTTTAAGGTTGACGGTTGAAGAATGAAGTAGAGTTAGTTGAAGATCAATCGAGAAGCTTCTGAGTTAATTTGTGATTCCTTCCCCTTTCCCCTATTTCTTTTATTTTCTTTCTTTTTCTGAATTTCCTTATATAAAGGGAAGTCTTGTAAAGTGTAAACGTGTGCATTGGGTGACAAACAACGTACTTAGATTCGGTTTTAAATTCTCTTGCTTTAGTTTTAGATTTGAAGATTTCTTAGAGTAGAAGAACTTGTTCTTTGCTTCACTGGGTTCTTGCAGCTTCCATTGGGTGACAGCCTGTGGATTCTTTGAACTCTGGTATCACTTGTATTTCGAATTTAGTTTTTAATGCAAAGTTTATGTTTGTATTTGTTCCATTTTACATTTCTTTTATTGCCCTTTCAATTCAATTTACATTTCTTGCAATTGCCATTTTAATTTTACAGCACTGCTACTTTTGGATTCTCTTTTTTCCTTTATGTTTCTTGCATTTATATTCTGTCCCATTTAATTCGCTTTTCCGAATTTTAAGTTTTTTATGTTACTAGTTGTTATCTTTGGTTAAAGCTATAATTATGAGTTAGATGTGCATAGAATTGAGGTATTGAATGAGAAATACCCTTTTAAGTTCTGAAATATGAATTAAAAAGTTTCAAATAGGGCTTAACTTTTCAAAATGTCTTTCTGAGACTAATTTAGATTCTATTGTCCATTATAATGCACATTTGTCCTGAATTTTGCTTTTACCTAATGTTCTTAGTTTTGTTTTCATTTGAATTTTTGGTATCACTATTGAGTAGATCTTAGGTTAGTTTGAATATTGATATCCCTTGTTTCCTTTTAATTGATTTTGTTGTATGAAGATTCAAATTCATTACATTGAACTTTTATTGTTTAGACCATGTATATAGATAGTGTGCATTAATTGATCATATGTTTCATGCATTTATCTTCTGTTTGCATTCATTCTCATATTTCAGTTTTGATTTCTTTTGCTTATTTTAGTGATTCATAGATTTAGGTTTTGTTATTGCATTGCATGAGTAGTAGTGTTCATTAGCATAGCTTATATTTAGGTTTGTTGGCTTTGAGGCAACTAAAAAGTTGTTCAACACACCACAAAATTCCTTCAAACCATCTTCATCGCAACCAAATCGCCTCACGAGCTCCTCCATTTCCAATCTCCATTGCGTCACCAACAACTAGGAAGGAGAACCCCTAATCGCAAAACCCCCTTTGACGTATCCATGATTTCCTACAAAGAAAAACCAGAAGCCAAAGAAATCCGTAAGGACTCATCGCATTGCACCACCATCAGGTTAACCATTCTCCACCACCAAAACAACCAAACTGCCACCGTGAATCACCCAATCAATCACAAACAAACCTGCAATTCAAATAAAAGGCTCTAATCATGCCCTAACTCGTCGAAATTTCAAACATGCGATTCAAAATCAGGAGACCCAATCGCGATCGTGAGTTCGCCTTGCAGAGTGCAAGCACCTCCTTCGAAACTCAAGCCACCCAAACTACAAGAGAATACACAGATTGCAAAACCCCCCCCAAATTCGTCCCTCTACCAAGACAACGAAACCACCGCGAATTCTCATCCTCTACCACAAAAACCAAGGGAGACAGAAATTATCACTCATTCACTCACTCAAACTCCTCCATTGGAAGCAATCATCCCTCACTCCTCTCACTTTTATTTTATCATGTATTTCACTCCATTCATTGATGGTTAAGCTTATAGGACTATTCCACTGTAATTTCATTATGGATTCTAAGGTTAAGTTGAATTAATGCATTTGTTTCTTTATATTATTGATTTGACTTATCCTTCTTCTATGTTTTTCATCTCTCAATCACATTAAAAGTAATGATTTTTGCATCATAAGGTATTTGAATCTACATGCATATTAATCATATGAGTTCAAGGGTTTTTAAGTTTGATTGAGAATGTACTTTGATTGAATTTAGGAACTTTAATATGATTAAACAGGTTTTTGCTACTAATTGATAATGTATTTTGATTGGTGGTAAGAATTTAAACTATAATTAATTAAGAATTTACTTTGACTAATTAGCTTTTAATTTGGTTAGGAGATTTAAGAATAGACATAATTAAAGACAATAGGATTCGATTGAGAATTTACTTTTAGTTGAATTCATTGTAAATAGTGTAGGAAGGTCCTGCTTTTGATCGATAATCTACTTTGATTATTGTAAGGTCGCCCTCAATTTGAAACCCGAACATTAATCAATTAATAATTTGTTGATAACCGATGATGAATCTATCTTGTAAAAGCAGTGGAATTAGCCTATTTCATCAAAATTATTTCTAAGTTTTCAATTTGTTTTTCAATTAAACTCACAACACATTCTTCGACATTAAAGCATTGCATAACAGTTACTAACCTTTTAAAAGTCGTCATAAAAGTCAAATATTGAAAAACAATTTCGTATTAGTTGGAAAAAGACTCAAGATTACTTTAATCTTATCTACTTTCTTAACTACTAACTTGATAATACTGAAGTTATCTTGTAAAATAATATTAATTTGATAGCTTCAAGATACAAAAATATACTATATAGATATTATCTACTTATAGATTTGAATATACAAAAAATTAATCATACGAAAACGGAAGACTAATATTACTTTAGTTTGAAGAAGAAAAGTTATCGAACGAAAGTTAAACAAATTTTATACAATAATAACTAAATCAACCACAACCAGCAACCTTTTTATATTTGAAAAATATATATGGCATATATTCTTTAATGTTATATATTGCTCGTTTCTAACATTTAGATATTTGGTTATTTGTTTGACTTTAGACTTTGATTGCGAATTTGTACTCTTGAACTAACCAAAAGACATACGCTTATGGGCACATGTTGTATTTTTATTGCAACAAAATTATATATATATATATATATATATATATATATATATATATATATATATTTTCATGAAAATAATATTAAAAAATTATATAAAACAGATGAAGTTTTTAATTATTTTAAAATAAATAAATTATTCAACGATTTATTTTACTAAATAAATTATTTTTATTTATTAAGGAGTAAAATTATCTAATTAGAAAAATAATATTATAGAATGTTAAAAATATCATATCTTAATTATTAGCTTATAATAAACTTTAAACAAAAAAATATTTACAAAAATGACAAATGGTGATAACCCAAGTCGAAAAGAAAATTTAATCGGAAAAAGAATATAATAATATCACAATCCAACCAATACAAATACAAAGTCTACAAAGTACACATAATAATCAAAACCAATTTGCCAACCCAACACGTACAAATGAACATTTTGTACGTTATTGGTGGACTTTTTTTAACCGTTCAATAGTGAAACTTTTTCCTTGTCAAGCCGTATCTAACTATTCTCTGGTTTTTTCCATGAACATGTTCAGTATTCCAGGACTTCCTCAGACGAATATACTACGAATAAAATGAAACCCTTTTCGCCATAATTTCAACAACAACAAAAAAGTAAAAGAAAGTAAAGGAACATTATTGTTATCTTTCCCTGTGCTAATAGATATTTCCCCGTTTTTTAAATTTTCTCCCCTATTTTTTTTTTTGTGTGTAACTTGCATGATATTGTTTTGTGTTTTGGTTTTATCACTGAAATTGAAGATATTGGGGACCCGGAAGTAGCTGGTGATTCATGTGAGGCTGCTTGAAGATGAAGTTCCGTTGGGGGTTCTGGTTTTGGAGGGTGGTGTTAGGAAAATGGCAAGAGGAACTATGGTGTTTCTTTGGAGGGTACATCATGTTCTCATCCATGTGGGCAATCGCCGAAGGGTTCTTCTGAATGAAACAGGTACTATTGTTAATATCAGTGTTGTTGTTGTAGAAATTCTGCTGGGTTTCATGATCCAGATTCTCAGAGTTGAACAATGGTTCAGTTGTGTTTGGGTAATTACTGGAGTTATGGTTCTCTGATAAGATGGTGCTGAGCATGTAAAAGTCTGTTGCATCCAAGAGGTTGGAGAAGGATAGAGATTTTTGAGATATGAGTGTGGCTTGTGGAGGAGGGAGAAGAGGTGTTGCAGTGTTGGAGATTGCTGAAAAAGAAAAGCCTTCTTTCATTTGCTCTTCTTGATCTTCTGCTTCTTCTTGCTCTTTTATTTCCACTGTTTGTGCTGCCTCTGTGATTGAACTTAGACTGTGTTTCGACTTCTTGTATATCCGGCATAGAACCCAGTCATCCAACTAACAAAAAAAAAGTATTTAGTTAATTAATTAGTTACTGATAAAAGAATGATATTTATAGACTATATATATGAGAGAGAGAAAATAACAAGTCCCGAATATGTTTTTATTGAAAAAAAAAACAAGTGTTTATATACTATTACTGGTAGAAAATCCTCTTTTCTTCTCTGAATACATGTAGAAAAATACTCTTTTCCTTTATGCAGAAAATACCCTTTATAAATTAAATGAAATAAAGTACTTTACTCATTAGAAATCTTGATTGACCATATTTAGTACTTTTTAATCACAGTTTTTAATCTAAAAAATTATAAAATTCAAACTTCCATTTGAAGGGTCAGGATCTATATTCTGAAACATGCATAAGTTATTACATGACGAAGAAATGATTGTTTCACTTTTTAACACACACACACACACAAATTATACTAGATAAACCATTTAACAATTCACTTTTAGAAATATTTTATTAGTTGATAAAAGAAAATTAATTTTTGTATTTATAAAAAAATATAATAAATATAAAATTTGTAAAAATTTATTGATTATGAAAGTAATACTTTCTTAAACTGAAATGGTATTTCAGAAAAAAAAAATTATGAATGACAATAGGAGGGAGGTGAAGAAAAGTTGATGTATATTAAAAGTATGAAAATACATATATAGGAAAACTCACTCTCATGGAAGTGTCTTTGATCCTAACAGGTTTATTGGTGTCAACAAGGCGATATTCATGCATGATCCAATTGGTCTTGACACCCTTTGGGGGTTTTCCTTTGTAGAACACCAAAGCCTTCTTCACACCAAAATGTTCTCTCACTCCTCCACCCAATGATGCAACTATGTTCTTATCAGTGCCTGTTGCCTTCCAATACCCTGAAGCAGCTGCCCTGTTTGGCCGAGCTCCATTTGGGTACTTCCGGTCTCTCGGACTGAAAAAGTACCACTCTTTCTCCCCAAACGCAGCCTTAGCTGTTCAACAAACCAAAACCAAAACCAAAACCATCTTTCCCATCACAAAAAACAACACCACACAAATAACACACTTGACATGTGGTAAAGTTAGAAAAAGAGTAAGAGAGATCGATTCATTCCACTGCCCTACCATATAAAGTTATTTGGAAAAAAGTGATAAAAGAGATGAGAGAAATGATAGATTCAAATTTTTGATTAATAAATACTAACTATATTAACATTGTTGATATAAAACAATCTCAAACATTAGCATTAAAAGAAAAAATTTAAGCCATGAAAATTGGTCACTTCTCATGTTGTATATATAGTGACAGAAAAGGTGACAAACCTGGTAGCTCCCATGGATCACACTTGTAGATATCAACCTCAGCAATGATGGAAACTGGCAAAGGAATGGAGGCCACCTTTTTCCTAAGGTAATGAAGAATGAGCTCTTCATCTGTAGGGTGGAACCTAAATCCTGGGGGCAAGTTGTTGGATTGTGGGGTTCCCATAACCCTAATTCAACTAACTAACAAAGAAAACTATGCAAAGAGAAAGAATGTTTTTGGGTGTAAGGTTGGGTGGGTTTAGTGAAAAATGAACACAAAGACACAAGCTATAACCTTGAGAGAGGATTGAAATATTTGGGGTTTGAAGAGTGGAAGGCCTTTTATGGGTGTGGAATTTGTGAAGAGATTAGGCCAAGGCAGAAAAGGGGGATGAAGGTTCAAAGTTTTCCAAAGTAGGGACCATTTGAAGAGAGAGAAAGTAATGTGGTGGATGGCCAAAGTTAGAGAGAGAAAATGGTCACTTTGGCACACCATGGAAGGAACCCTAGATTGGCTTGTGAAATCACATACTCACACTTTCTATTTTGTCGTTTTGTAGGAAATCTATGACCTTGAAACGAGGGTCTTCACGATGTCGGGTAAGTGACTTAGTCATCATTGAGATAAGCTTGCCACACGTGTCCACCAAAATCAAGGTAGAATGATTGGTGGGTAACATTGTTTTGGAATTATTTTGATTCACTTTTGTTGGATTCTTTTATTAAAATATCTTTATTATCGTTTACTTATTTTTATTTAGTTTTACTTTAATATAAATTTCACTTCATTAAACCAATGTTTATAATTTACTTTCAGTTAATTTTACCTTTTCGCTATAATAAAAAAGTGAAGATTGTAAAATATTTTATAATAAGAATATAAAATGACGGGATTTATAATACAAATAGTGTAATTATTATTAGAATTATAATTTTAAATAAATTAGAAAATCTTATTATTAAAACTGAACTACAAATTTGCCTGGTAAATATAAGTACACGCAATCAAAGTTCAGTGAAATAAAAGATATTCAAATTTAATATGTTTTCAATTAATTGTATAGATTAATTTGGTTTTCTAAAACCCTATCATCTTCTCTATGGTGATTGAATGGGAATGGCGGCGCAAATAGCTACTAAGAACCGTTTGTTATAAAGGATAGCATTGACTATACTTCAAATAGTTTCTAATAATTAGCACTGAATTATAATTTTAATTTTCTTTAATCATAGGATGTGATTTTGATTTGTTCCTTTTGGTTTAGTATTAAAATCTTAATTTTCATTCAACTAATTGAATTTTAAAAGCTAAGGAATATGTTTAAGGTATCATAGAAATAAATTTAATTAATTAAAATACTTTCTATGAGAATTCTTCAATTTGACGTCTAGTTTTGTTTTCTGATTTTACTTTTTAAGTAAATATTGTTTTTAATTAAAATATTTATTTTATTAATTTTATTTTTCATGTGACGATTTCTCTAAATTTAATTATATTTTAATTTAATCAATTTTTAAATTTAATTTTTTTAATTATAAAATTATTTACAAAATAAATAAAAATTATTTACTACAGAATTATAAAAATATTTTAACTTTCTAATAATAATAATATTTTTATTATCATAAAAAATGTTAACACATGTAATAATAAAATAACTAAATTTATGAAATTGATTATCGAACTAAAACTCTGAATTTTTTAAAATTAAAAAAATTAAGATTGTCGATAAAAATTAAAAAAAAATGATATTACAATGTAATAAATACATATCACATCAGTTAGTTAGATTGGATAATTGGAATTATATCATTGATTTAGACAGTGTATAGAATATTATTGATAAAAATAATAAAATGAACTAAGTTTTATAAAAAATTATTTAACTCAATTTTATATAATTTATATCAAAACTACTATTTAATAGTTCTTCTTTAATTTATGATGTCCAATATATAAAATAAATTATATCAGAAAGAGAATATTAACATTATATTATAATGTATTGTATTCAAGTGAAATTTTTGGATTTTCTTTTTATCTTTTGACATTTATATGTATTATTCATTATCATAAGTACTAACACAGCTGTGAATTCCAAATATTCACAATGAAGTTAGTTTTCTTTAACATGATTTATTTGTACTTAAAATAACAATTTTAAGATTCAAATAAAAGTCATAATTTTTTATCATTTATGTCAACCGAGCTTAGTTTTAATTAACTTTTAGAATTCTTTTTAAAAATTTTATCCTGTTTTTTTCTTTTTCATAAAAGTGATGAAAAAGTAATGAATACATATAAAAAATTAATGAATGAATTCATTTCAGATTAAATTTTTAAAAAATAAGAAGTGCTTAAAAAAATTTATATACTTTTTTATAATATTGTGGTAACTAAAATACAATGTTATTCAAGAATTCATCTTAATTTTTTTTAATTTTTTTTAATTTTATTAAAAACATATTTTCGCTTTATTTCTGGAATTTTTTATATTTTATAAGTATTTCATTAAATTATGTAGAATTCTTAGAAAATTCAGATTTTACGGATTTTTATAAAAAAATTAAAAATGTTATACAATATATGAAAAATTAATAATATTTTTTTTCAAGATAATTCTTGTCAGGATAGATAATATAATTATAAATAATAAAAAACATATGAATATTTAATGCATTGTAATATCTAGTATATCTAATATATATAAGAACTTAGAAAATAGAGTATTAGAGTGGATAAGTGTTTTAAAATAATGAGACTGATAATTTTAATTTTAAAATAATTCGATAATATAAATAGATGTTCTTAAAATCTTCTCATTATCTAAAAATACTAACCATCTCTCTAAAACTCTTTCTCTGAGTTCCTTTTCTCTTTTTTCTAAGATTTTTAACTCCTTGATCATTTGTTTGACAAGCCGGAAGTGCCTAGAAGATCACGGTAGTGCAATTTTCATTCTCTACCGATTAATTTTTGGTTAGAGAAAGTAAGTTTTTCTACTTCTTTTTTCTTTAACTCTTTGTCTATGATCATGCTTAAGAACCCTTCGCATGTGTTATTTGTACTTTATTCTTGGTTCTTTGTTAATATGAGGTTCTAAAGAACTCACTCCGATCACAATTCAGTGATTTGTAGAAGTTCCTAGAGTTTCTTGTGCTTAAAGCAGCTGTTGTGGGTTCTTAGAGTTGTGCTAATTTTCTTTGAGATAAGCTAGTTCTTGTTTTATGTTAGTATTTAGGGTGTGTAGTTTGTAGATATTGCATGTTTATGCTTGAAATGTTAGTTAATGTGTTGAGTAAGTGATCAATTGATCACATGATGATTGTTGACGATGAATGATTTTGTGTTAAACTCCAATTGTAGGATGAATAGTGTTGTTGCGATGTTTGGTGGTGTTGAATTTGGTTAAATGTGGAAGATAATTGAACTAGGTTGAATTGTAAGTGGTTTGGGTAAAAATATGGGGTTTTGGTATGTGAGTTTTTGAGTTAAGGGTTAAAAAGAAAAAATTAAGTCTTAGAGTCTCTTTGGATGTGATTTGAGATTTGTTAGAGTTCTGAATTGGTTGAAATCTGTTCTAGAAAGAGGTAGTATAGTACTTTGGTGGTGTTTTAGTTGCTTTTTGAGTTCATTTTGGGGGTTTAGACTAGTGAGGTTTTGAGTTAAAGGTTCTGTGCTAAAATGGAAGACTTGAAGTGTGTTTTTAAGTCATTACTTGTTAGAGTCCTTAAGTTACTAAAAAACAAGTTATAACTTGTGGAATTTAATTAAGGTCTCTAAAGTAAGATTTTAGTTATTTTTAAGTTGGAATCTAGTTGTAAAATAGTTGAAAACTAGGTTAATTTGGGTTATACACATTTGGTTAGGTCCATGATAATTTAGAATCTAATATAGGAGTGTTAAAAGTTGGTAAAAGTGTTTAGGATAGGTCATGTGAGTTTAGGAGTGCTCATTTTGCAATTTTGATGTTGCAGAATTATGCAGCGAGGTTAGGCAAATAAGAGCAGCTTGTTGAGCGAGCTTATGGGAGTTCTGACAGTGAGTTCCAATGGCAATGAGGTATGTAAGAGTTTTAAGGAGAATTCTTAATGGTTGTATCAAAGTGTTGTCGGTATGAATGTAGGGAGTTTAGTCTTGGAGATTATCTTGACACTCTAATGATCATTCATTCTTGATTAAAAAAGAGTGATACATGTGGTGAGAGTAGTTGGAGGTCTTAGTTTAGGTGCTTCTAGTATGACCTAAGACGCGGTACAAACTAACCTTGTGAGTGTAGCAATGTAAGTCTAGGTCAATGGCATGATTAGGATGTTTGAAATATTTATTGTGAAACATGATATACGTATGGAATATTGATATGTTATGATTAGTTTTGTATTACTAGCTTACCTTGTTTGTTTGCTCTTGCTTAGGTGTTCTTGTTCGTTCGTCTATTTTGGCTATGATCATCTAGTGGGTATGAGCAGAAAAAAGTGATGTGATAGTAGAGCAAGCTTTAGGTGGAGTTGACCCAGAGACATAGTAACTTTAGTGTTTATATGTTTATTAGTTATGTCTTAGCTATGGAGGTTTTAGATTATATCCTTATGCCTAGTTTTGTGCTTTGTATATAAAGTTTGTTTTTATAGTTATATTAAATGAGTATAAATTAATTTTATATTTTTGTTTGTCAACTCTCTACTTTAATAGTGATGTGATTATTTTTTTTATAGTATTAATAATATTAAAAAATGTCACAATATCCAAATTTAATACTCTACAAAAATATGTCACTGTTTTAAGATCCAAGTAATCTCATTGTTTAAAAAACAAGTGATGCAAATTTATTGTTTTCAAGTTTAAAAGAAATCAAATGTTATTTTAATATTTTGGCACTAGTTAAGTTGATTCCTTAAAAGAATATAATAAATCAAATTTAATTTACATAACTAAATAATTTTTTATAAAAATATTTATCATGTACATCTACACACACCAAACTTCTTTAAACTTCGATCTTTTTATAAGTAGTTATTCGAATGCTTTATTTTCAAAAGTGCATTCTTCTCACTTTTGATATATCTGTTTTCCTAAAAATTGATTTGTCTTTATTAAATTATTCGGTTTAAGAAAGTTATAGAAAATGGAAACATACCCAATCAAGATTTTTTTCATATATTTTTTGACCATTGACCAACTAACAATTTTTTAGTATTTTCGACCTTCTTGTCAATTGTATGATGAGAATGTGTTTTACAATAAATTCATAATATTAATATTGGCTATGTTTGCAGCATTACTCATTGTCATCATTCAAAATCTGCACAAAATGAAAGGCAATAAGAAGATATTCTAAAAAATCTTAAACAAAAACGACATTCTCAAAAGGAATTGTTCCACGTGGCATTCAGGAAACTAAAGTGGTATAATCCAATTTTGTGAGTGCTATGTTGTTGTTACGTGAAATCAGAAAATATGGAAGTGCTTTCATGTGGTCTAAAATAACTGCTTATTTGACTGTTCAATACTTTGCTTAATTGGAAAGAAAAATTTTATATTGCTCAAAAAATCAAGGTGCACAAAGCTTAAAAAATATCACGTGTGGATAAATTAAAGTTATGTTTTTCTATACTTTTTTTCCATAATTTGTTAAGTACGGATATTGGCTTTTATTTTTCAAATATAGGATTTGAATATAGTTTATTTACATGGTATAGATTATGTTTTGCGAAAATAATAGCCCAAAACAAAAAGGATTGCTAAAACTTAAAAGTTGATAATCAAAATTTATTAAGTTACTTGTTCTATTATAAATTTTTAATAGTGCTTTGATAGAACTATACTATATATTGAACTAATTAGTAAATATAAAAATAAAAAATATAGCCATGTTTTAATAATACTTTACGTGAATTTTTAACCTTTTATTGATAAAATATATTGTAATTTTATATGTACTGAAATCCTTTTAATTGTGGATTAATTATTTCCATTATATTTTTTAATTTCAATTTGTTTTATGTTATGTATTTTATTAGCAATTTTATATTACACCTTAAGTATTTTCAATTAAGTTTAAAATAAAGTAAAAAATTTAACTAGTTTTGATTTTCGTTACTATAAATCTTTTTCATTGCTTTTTTATCCATGTAAAATTAATTGAACATATGTGTTTAGTTCTTGTTCTAGTTCTATAAATTACTTTTATTTTTATTTTCGTTTATCCAAAATTTCAACTCATTATTTTTAATTTGTAATATTTATTTTAGGATAGATAAATAACATGTTTTTTTTTATCTATTTTTAAAAGTCACATGTTGATAATATATAATAGTACATTATTTGGAATTAGGAATGCTCCATATTTGAATTGTTTATCAAATTGTTAATAATTCAAAAAAATCATATTATTAAATTAATTTCTAATAATTTAATTTAGTTTAATTTATTTAAATCATGATCCAGTTTAGTTTAAATCATGAGTAATCCAGATCAGTTTTTGCAAAATCACTTTTAAAATTTAATTTAAGTTGTATCATAACTCAGTTTATTATATACATTTTTTTATTTAACACATAAGCAATTCTATGGAACTAAAAGAAAAATAAATATACAAAGAATAAAATCAAAATTCAATCATTTTACATAAACTAAAGATATATTTTAGTCTAAAACTAATAAATATATCTATAAAGTAAATTGATACAAATTTAGGTAGAAGTAATACCTTTCTTATATATTTGATTAGTAATATTTACAACATCTTTAAAGTACAATGATCACAACTCCCCACTAGTACAATAAAGGAAAACAACATCGGTTATTTTTACCTTTCCGTAGCGGTTCTACAACCGATGTATATATAGACGAGGTAAAAAGTGGTAGATTTTTTGCCTCGATTGTGAACTGAGACAAAAAGATGTATGCTTTTGTCTCGGTTCAAATGCAACCGAGGCAGTAGAGAGTGTTTCTTTTTTTTTATTTTTTTTTCGCCAAACTTTTGGCCTCGGTTGTTGGTCAACCAATGCAATAGGTGGTCTTTTTTTCAATGATACTTTGTTACTTCCGGCTAGTCCTGGGAGGCTACAACCTGAATATCAGTAATCAGAAGACCAAATATATGGCAAGTTGTAAGCTATATCCTATAGGACTTTGGAAATACATACAACAGCAATGGATGGACAAGGGAAGCACGCAAAGTGAAAACAAAATAAATTTTGGAAGCCTTTCTTTCGTCATGAAGAAAAACCCTGTAAGCTTGTTTTCTGTCACGGATAGAAAGACTAGGGAAGACATGTTGAAGTTAGAAGTGGGAAACTTGCCAGAGAAATTGTTTACTAAGATTTGAAGAAAGGAAAGATTGAGATTACCAAGTTCAGTAGGAAGCTCCCCTTCCAAACGGTTCCTTGCCAATGAAAGTTTTTGAAGAGAAGAGAGATTAGACCCTGTTTCCAACTTTGGAGCATGTGACAGCGTACCAGGTGCAGTGATAGGAGTGTGTGGACCATCTAGAGACTCGAGCTTGGATTCCGAAAGTTTGAAGCAACGAAGCTGAGCAAGAGTCCCCGGCCTCAGGTACTTGTTCCCGGAGCTCCGTGACTGCCTCCTTGCCTTAACCCTCCGAGTCTTCTCCTTCGGCGACACCTTACCCATTCTCTCGTTCCCCACACTCAACCCAGCCTGAAAAAAAAAGAAAATAAAATTGAAAAACAAAAATCAAGAAGAAGAAGAAGAAGAGAGAAAGAGAAAGGTTGGTACATAGTGGTGAGGTGGAAGGTGAAAATAGAAGGCGGAACAGAAAGGGAAAGAAAGGAATGGGGCCGCTAGGGTTTTCGCCGCTAGGGTCCTTGGCTTCTGCTTCTCCCGCCTGTCCTCCACCAGCCTCTACACCGTTGAACAGGACGACAACGGTGAGCACTGCGAGCCATATGGTGGTCGAGCGGCACGGGATCTGAATTCGACCGTGGTGGCACCCGGATCCCATGGAGGTGATGAAGGCGCAACCAAACCAACCAGCCCCCTCTCTCCACTTCGCTCAGTTTGTAAATAAATAAAGATTTTGGCTCGGTTCCTAGGCCAACTGATGTCTTAAGTCTGACTGGTACACAGGTCTTTCTGCCTCGGGTGCCTTCTTAACCGAGATCATATCTCTTATGTGCTTCGGGTAAGAGAGAACCAATGCCTATAAGTTTGGCTTAATTACAACAATGTCACCGCATTTTGATAGACTTCGGTTTTCCACGAACCGAAGCCTATTGGGCGAGTTAAAAAGCGTACTTTTTATTAGTGCCCCCTCGTTTTTACTTTTTTTTTTCATCTTGGTTATGTGCATAAAATTGAATGCAACCAAATCTTGAAATTGATTGGCTCAATAAAGATTTTATTTTAAGTTTTGCGAAAATTTGATATAGTTCAATTTACTCTTTCTTATGTTTTTTTTTATAGAATCTTACGACAACAGAGGTGAAGACAACTTGGTTACACTAGCTTGATTTTTATATAGAGTTTATATTTTGTTTTGAACATAAATGAATTCTTGAAAACGGAGAATATTGAGTTTTAGTTGGACGTAATTTGGAGTTTAAGCTGATAGATGTTTGATTTGATGTACTTTACATTTAATATTTTTATTGAGATATTACTATAATGTGTAGATTATGAATGTTAAATATAATTGTTCTTAAGCTGAGTTTTGAATATAGTTAAGATGCGTGAAGTTAGTTTTTTTTATAGTTTTTCGTTAGTTTATGGGTTTAATGAAAAATGTATTTTGAGTTTGGATGATCAAGTTGATTTGAAATGAAAAAATTATGATATTTGAACTAATTATAGTTGTTATTAATCATTTGTAATTTGTTCAAAAGTTGTATTGTTTACAGTGGTTTTGAATAAATAGTATATTATTTACAAATAGGACATTATTTACAAAGAGTACATTATTTATAAAAGGTTTAATATCCTATTTTATTTCCAGTTTCGCTCGAAAATGTTAAATTAATCCATTCTTTAAAAAGTGCGTCAATTAAGTCCTCACTTAATAAAACTTATGTCAATGAAATTCATTCTGTTAAATCCGTACAAACGACGTTAACTATTTTTTTCTCTCTTTTACTTTTCTTCTATTTTTCTGTGCAATGTAGGTTTTTGTCAGTGTTTTTTTCTCTTCTACTTTTTTTCTACTTTAAATACTCTCTCCTCCCACTTTTTAAAGGATGAAGCATACGAATTTGGAGTTTCAATCTCAAACAATGTGGCTTTACTATTTCAGTGGCCAGCCTACTCAATGTTTGTCGATCTCCTGGGCCTCTTTGGCATGCCAAATTCATTACACACTAGTAAATAAAGAAGTCCTGTTGCATAGAATCTCCGATATTTTAAAGAAAGATATACTTACCTTTCTATCTGTACTTTGCCTACCATATGATGTCTAATGGTGAGATGGTATTATTGAATCAGAGAATCTAAGGTGCTACTGTGCTCTGCCTTAATCTTTATATATATATATATATATATATATATATATATATATATATATATATATGTATGTATGTATGTATGTATATATAGATAGATGGATAGATACACAAAGGACTAGAAACGGATAACCATTGAGCTATTTTGTTCATACTACTTGAAGACAACTTAAGATAAATAATTCCCAAGAGATAAAATAATTGTACAAGATATACAGAAAGTTAAGATACAGGACTACGCTACAATCCAGGACAATATTCAAAGTTAAATCTCATGAAAACAGTAGTTTCATTAATTGAAACAAGTTAAAAATCGATTTTCATAAGTGAAGTCATGAATTTGCCAAAGAACAATGAAGCAATCTTGTTACAAAATTTCAGAGTTCAGTCTCTCTTCTCCAAGCGTAGAGTAACAAAGAGAAACCACAGTTATTGCTCCCACACGACCTAGTTGATGAAGACGACGAGCTCCTTCCTCCATCACTGTTCTCCTCTATCCACTACAACACGCTAGAGTTTGACGGCGATAGAGTCGTTATTGATGACGCCATAGTGGGTCCCACCAACCTCTTCCTCATCAACTTCTTCTCTAGCCCCACCATTTCAGGCCACACTACGCCACCATCACCTACTTGAAACACAAAAACACCATAGCTATTGCCGTTTTCACTATCAACCACCCAACTCAACACGGCCCAATAGAACTCTACTTCATCACCATCGATGAAGAGTGGTAAACTATGGGTAATGCTTCTTTGGCAATGGAGAGTGGTAAACTGTGGGTAAGGCTTCTTTGGTAATGGAGGTGGGGTAGAAGTGTGAAATAAATCTTTACTTATAATATATATAGAGAGAGAAAAAATCTAACAACAACCTGCTAAAGTCTGTTTCACTGAAAAAGTAAAAGAGCGAGAAAAATATTTAACGCCGTTTGTATAGATTTAACGGAAGGGATTTCATTGACGTAAATTTTATTAAGTGAGCACTTAATTGACGCACTTTTTAAAAGATGGACTAATTTAACATTTTCGAGTAAAACTGGGGACAAAATAGAGTATTAAACCTTTATAAAATTTAGAACACAATTTACCACCAGCAGACCACATCACCTCACTTTTATTAACAACTCCTTACTACAATTTTGCATAGAAAAAGAAAATATAGTGAACAAAAGTAAATTTTCAACAACTCACTTTCCATGTTGTCATCTTGTGAACACAACTTCTCATAATGACTTCTCGGTGTCATTAACGTTATTGATCCAATATGCTCCCTCATCAAAGCTATGAGATGATTTCTCAGAGCTTTAATACTTTTTGTGGAATTTTCTTTATAGTATGTTGTTGGCTTGTACATGGTTACGAAATTTGTTAAGTTCTCCTATATGCATGAATCTATCGACTCTTTCTCTCATTTCATTTAGGTGAACCATGAATTTCTCTCATAGACTATCATCGAAGAGACGCGATTGCAGGGCGGTGACCACATGATGCATGACTAACTGTGGGTAATTAAATTTAGAGTTTTATCTTGATGTTGGTTATTATTTATCATTTTTTATTATTTATTTGGTTGCAACATTTACGCACAAAACACCTCTTTGGTGAACGAGATTCACTCAATATAAATTCTATAGAAAGGGATGTCAAATACATACTCAATGAATGAGATTCACTTCACATGAATATTGCCAAGTAGGATTCCAAATACACTCTTAGTAAATGAGATTCACTAATAGACTCATCCTCATGCTAGGAAGAACCAAAGTATGAAGACGATACCATGAAGGTGAGGTTGGTGAAAAACCAATGGAAAATAAGAGGTGTTTGATAGTCCTCTTAAGAGGTGGACAAACTTTAAAGATTACAAAAATGCTTAAAAATATCGACGAAATTTTATCAAAGGGAAAATATATTGGTAATGCGTATGACAGTTACTGACGGAAAAATTCGTTGATAAATCTGTCATTAATGGAACAAAAAAATGAGCGCAAATTTTCCCGCCCATTTTTCACTTATCGACAACATCTTTTGACAGACGAATCCGTTGGTAATGCCTACTTCACTTATCAATAGAAAATCTGTCGGTAAATTCGTCCGTAAAAAGAGCAGGATTTTTTCCACCAATTTTTTCCCTTTGTCCGCGAGAGGCGTTATTTATTTCGTCGTCTTTCTCGCAGTGTTCATTGTCGCTGCCCTCTCTCTCTCTTTCTCATAGTGTGCATTCCCCTACGTCTCCATCTCAACTCAAGTCACGGTTGCTTTGACGTACCTTCATCTCCGTTTAGCCACACCGCTGCCTCCATCCCCACTGACGTCATTGAGATCTTGCATTCCATCTTCTTCTTCTATACAACCACTGTCAGCACCGTCCCATGCCTTTTTTCTTCCCTTTTCACGCTTTAGCCGCTGCTACCATCGTGCAACGCCACTTTTGTTTTTCCCTTTTTACGCTTCAAGCACTGCCGCCGTCGTGGAACCCTACTTTTGTCCACTGTATTATGGAAAAAATCTTCAAGATGAAAGAAAGAAGAAGAAGGATTGGTAAAAATGTTTTTGTCCACTGTAATGACCAAAACCAACGTTTTTCATCACTGTGCAAAGATTATGGATTGGTCAAAGTGAAAGAAAGAAAGAGAGAGAGAGGGAGAGCAGGGAAGAAGATGAACCAGATTGAGATATTTATCGACGAATTTTTCCATCGATAATTATCGATAGATTTTTCTTCGGTAATTACCGATGGATTTTTCAGTCGGTAATTACCGATGGATTTTTCAGTAGGTAATTATCGACGGATTTTTCCTACGTAATTACTGACGAAATACAAAATTTGTTAGTAAAATTTAACGACAACAGTTTTACCGACATATTTTTGATCGTCGGTAAGCCGTTAGTAATTTTGTTTTACTGACAAATGTTATGCATTACCAACGAATTTTGACCGTCGATAATATCAATTTTTCATATAAATGGCTAGAAGAGACCACATGTGATGTTCTAGCCTTGACTTTAGAGACAAGTATGATAGCAAAAAAATAGTTTGGAAACATAACATTACTAAACTCAAAGTGAAAATACATAAAGATAGACACCTCTATTTATAGGCCAAGGTTTCTCCAAAGTTTGTAGACACAAAATCCTAAAAATCCCATATTTGCCACCCAAGGTACAAATCTAGAAATTCTCTCCATTAAGAAGATGACATGTGCCCACTAACTTGTATAAAAACACAAAGGTAACTCGATCCATCAAAACCCGAGTACATAAAATGTATAAAAAAAAGCTAGAGCAAACCTCTAAGCCATGGCACAAAAAGGGGTGCATTAAGAAGATATGACAACATAAGGAAAGCAAAGAAGCTCAAGATACTCAAGCAACATCATTACAAGAGAAACTCAGAAAACTCAAGCAGAACAAGAAAAATCTATCAAACTCGAAAAAAGGATCTCCAAACCAGCCTGACCTTAAATATCAAGGCCAACCTCTCATATTTACCTTGGCCACCCTTGCTCAAAAATAGCATGTGAAGACTAGAAGGGGTGACAAGGAGGATAAAGGGAAAAATCCAAACAAAGCAAGAAGTCTTCTCCAGCTAAGCCAAAACAAGCAACAAAGTAAACAAACATCAAAGGAAGTTACGTACTAAAAAGGTAATATCAAGGAAAGTTAGGCCCAAAGTTGGTAACATCAAATAATGATATGCTCGAAGTTGAAAACAACAAAAATGATCGTGCCTAAAGTCAGCAACAACATCAAAGGAAGATAGCAACGTAAAAGTGGAATCGGCCTGAACTTCCTAAAGACGAGATCACAAGTAAACAGTGCCTAAAATTAGCAACACAAATTGGTTGGGACTAAACAACAACTTAAAGAGATCAGTTGAATGACCATCAAGGAGTTTGTTCGAAAGGCCATATCCTTTAAAGAGCTCAACTGAATAGTCATCAAGGAGCTCGGTCAACAACGACATCTATAGAGCTCGGATGAATGGCCATCAAGGAGCTCATCTGAAAGACCATCACATTTAAAGAGCTTGGTCAAATAACAATCAAAGAGCTCAACCAAGCAGTCATCACATCTAAAGATCTCAGTTGGATTAGCCATTCAAGGAGCTTAGTTGAAGCATCACCTTGTATAAGAGATCGACTTGATAAGCCACCCAAGGAGCTTAGCTTGATGAGCCACCTAGGGAATTCAACCTCAAGGCCAACATCGTCTAAAAGCTTAGTTAGCCACTAAATGAACTTGGCCTTAATGAGCTACCCATACTGATAGAGTTCAGCCTCAACGGTCGATCCACATATAAAAACATTTGAACAACCAAACTAAACAAACTTGGCCTCAACAACCAAGCTTGAAAAGCTCGGCCTCAATGACCAAATCAAATAATATTAACCTCCACACCAATCTCAATTGAATAAGATTGGCCTCCACGACCAATGCACATTGAATAAAGCTTTGCCTAAATGGCTAAACTCAATAAATTTGGCCTTAGAGCCAATCCACCTACAAACATAGCCTTAGGGCTAATCCACTTGCAAACATGGTTTGTCCATCTACAAGCTACACAAGTAGGCTTGAGGTTTGATTTGACCTTGTACACCAAACCAAACTCCCAAGACTGGGGTGCTTATGTTCCTACCTGACTCAATAGGCATATTAAAATGCTTGATTCAATAAGACTCTTTAAGTCTTTTCATTATGGAGGAACCCAACCTATACATATTTGGACTCTATCTACATATTATAACTAAATCTCGATTGTTTGGTATGTTGGTCATTATTAATCATTATGTTATTATTTATATGTTGTTATTATACCCTACAGGTAAATACTATTCTAATAGGAACATAAGCCACGAACCATGTTGATTCTATAAATACAACTAGTATTTTTCAATGAGTATTCACTTAATAAACAATCACTCTCACTCTATTCTAAAAGATCGTAACTCTCTTATTGACTTAAGCATCAGAGAACTTTTTACAGGTGAATCTCTCCCCTCTCAATATATAGGAGGCCCTTTCCGTTAAAAGGAATCAAACCTTCGTTAGGATCTCACCACATGTCCTCTACACATTAAAGATCCATGTAAGAACAAAAGGTCTTTTACTTTATTATGAAAATGTCATCATATCCACTTGTTCTAGTAATACATTATATAATTGTTTTTACCATATTTACAATTATATCATTGCATAATTTATTATGCTGAATAATCATATAAAAAATTGTCATAAAAACTATTTTTCTCAATTATATAACTCATAGTATATTACCAAGTGGAAAAGTCTTAAGTTCTTTTTTTATGATATATATATATATATATATATATATATATATATATATATATATATATATATATATATTTGTCTTTTGTATTTATTACCGTTTACATTACAACTATAAAATTTAGTGTTTATGGATATTTGAAATATATATCTCCTTCAAAAAAAATTACTTTTTATTTAGATTACATGTCTTTTTCGATTTTACCATGTGTTTGTGTTTTTTTTATTATGATGGGATATATTTGTCTAATACATTTATCTTGGCATACTTTTTCTAATTCTAATAAATGACGGATCTTAAAAAAATATTTATAAAAATAAGTATACAAATTGTGAATTGTGAAATATATAGAAGATTCTAAAATTAAAATAAAAAAATTATTTATATACTAATTTGCATATATAAAAAAAAAATTGGGGTAAGACCTTCTAGGATCCCCTTAGATTTTAAGTATGTTATGTCTTTACCACAACAAGACATATGCATGTCTTCGTCTAAGTTCATCCTTCTCATTTATATAACTTATTTCTCTTAACTTTACTAATAATTGAACTTTTTATTTTGGACATATTTGTATTCGTATCAACTAATCACCAAAACAAATTATAATTTCTAGTATCACTTCTAATTTCTTTTATTAAAATAGTGAAAAAATTCATCATTTGTAAGAACTTAGAAATTTGAATATTAGTTGATATGTGTTTAAAAATAATTAGACCAAGTATTTTAGTTTTAAAATAATTTAATAATATAAATAGAATTTTTGAAACTCATCTCATTACTTAAAACACCATCTCTCTAAAACTCTTCCTCCAAAGTTATCTCTCCATTCTCTCTACAAAATGTGACTCCGCGATCATATATTTGACGATCAGGAATTGCCTAGGAGATCACAACAGATTAATCTTCATTCCTATCTGATCAATTTTTGGTTTAGAACAAATAAGTTTCGGCTCCTTTTTCTTTTTACTTTTAGGTTGAGATCATGCATAGTAATTTCTTCTTGCATGCATCTTTTTATCTCTTCTCCTAGTTTCTTGTTGATCAGAGGTTCTAAGGATTCTCTTTGATCATAAATCAGGGTTTTGTAAGCATTCCTAAAGTTCCTTGCGATTGAAGCAAGTGTAGGGAGTTCTTAGAGTTGCGATAGTTCTCTTTGAGGTAAGGGAATCTAGTTATTGTTTTATGTTATGTTAAGTATGAATTAATAGTATTTGGAGTGTGTAGTTTGTAGATATTGAATGTGTATGCTTGAAATGTTAGTTTATGTGAATTGTTCTTGAGTAAGTGAATTTGATCACATGATACTTGTTGATGCTGAATGATTATGTGTTAGACTTCAATTGTATGATGAATTGTGTTGTTGAGATGATTGATGGTGTTGAATGTGGTTAAAAGTGGAGAAGAATGGAACTAGGTGGAGTAGTAGAGGTTTTTGGTCAAATAAGGGGGTTTTGGTATGTGAGTTTTTAAGTTAGGAGTTAAAATGAGTAAATTTAGTTTTAAAGACTGTTTAGAGGTGATTTAAGACTTGTTATAGTTGTAAATGTGTTAAAATCTGATCTAGAAAGATGTAGTAGTAAGTTTGTGGTGTTTTGGTTGGTTTTAAAGTTCAATTTAAGGGTTTGGACTATTTAGATTTTGAATTATAGGTTCTTTGTCAAATTGGTCATTTTAAAGGGTTTCTGTAAGTCATTTCTGACTTGTTAGAGTTTCTAAGTTACTTAAAAATGAGCTAGAACTTGTAGAATTCAATTTTGGCCTCAAATGAAAGATTATAGATGTTTTTAAGTGAAATCTTGTGGTAAAATAGTTTATAACTGGTTTAAGTTGGGTTTAATACTTTTGTTTAGGTCTATAATAGTTTATAATCCAATATAGGAGTGTTAGAAGTTGGTAAAAATGATTGGAATAGATCATGAGTAGTGTAAGATTGTTAATTATGTAGTTTTGGTGTTGTAGAATTATGCAGTAAGGCTAGGTGAGCAAAATGGGCTCGCTAGGCGAGTTTAGGGAGTTTTGGCAGTGAGTTTTAGAGGCTCAACGAGCCAGCTCGCTCAGTTAGGAAGCTTGCTGTTTTGGCTCTCGTGGATGAGTAGAGGAGCTCACTGGGCGAGTATTTGGGGTGTTTGGTAGGGAGTTGCAGAGGCTAAGCCGCTCGCTTAGCTTGGGAGGCTTGTTTTTCTTCCTCTCGCTAGGCGAGTAGAAGCTGTTCGATGAGCGAGTAGGTATGATTTCTTGGGTGTTTTTGAATCCTTTCTTTTATGTGTATGGTTTTAAAAGTTATTATGGTTTGTTGTATGATCCATGTTAAGGTATTGAAACATATGTTTGAATGGAATGAGGTGTGTAAGAATCCTAAGGAGGATTCTTAATGGTTGTATCAAATTATTGTTGGTATGAATGCAGAGAGCTTAATCTTGGGGGTTATTATGACACTTTAATGATCATTTATTCTCAATTAGAGAAGATTGATACATGTGGTGAGAATAGCAGGAAGTCTTAGTCTAGGTGATTCTAGTATGGCCTAAGCATCGGTATAGACTAACATTGTGAGTGTGGTAAGGTGAAACCTATTGGAAATGACTCTGCAGAGTAGTAGAGGCCACCACAAGTGCATGACCCATCATAGCTCAACATTCATACTAAATTCAAATAGTTCAATCTAGGTCTTGACATGATTAAGATATTTGGATTGTTTTATGTGAACTATGACTCATGTATGAATGTTAATGTAAATATGATTTGTTTCGTATCACTAGCTTATCTTGTTTGTTTTTGTCTTGTTAGGATGTTCTCTTGCGTTGTCTGTCTTGGTGATGATCATCTGATGAATATGAACAAAGGGTGGTGATGTAACGGTGAAACAAGCGTTAGGTGGAATTGACCCAGAGACATAGGAGCTTTAGTGTTTTTATGCTTATTAGTTATAATTTAACTTTAGTAGTTTAAATAACTATTCTTGTTTGAGCTTTAGTGTTTTTATGCTTATCAGTTATAATTTAACTTTAGTAGTTTAAATAACTATTCTTATGTATAGTTTTTATCTTAGTACTTTGTATATAAAGTTTGTTTTTATATTTATGTTAGATGACTGTTGTGAGACCCTAAATAATTAACTCTGAAATACATGTCAAATCACAATCAATTTCACTGCTGAGTCACCTGGCTGCTTTCATTAAAGCACCGCGCCACACACTAGGATTCATTAAAAACGCACTAAACGCTACATGCACGAGCGCCACTTGTCACTTTGGAAGATTCTGAAGTCAGAGTGAGTGGGCAGGTGTCGGCTTGGGAGACGTTCATCCTAACGAACTTGGATTGAACAAAATGATTTTTCGAAAAACCCTTCTACTCACCTGCATCACTCATCTTCTTCCTCAGAACCTAACCTTTCATTTTCTCCAGCCTCTCTCTAAAAACATCCAACTTCTCTCTACTGTAAATCTCACGCCTCTCCTCCAATCACATTTCAGAACCGTAGGAACGTTCTCGGAGACGCTGACGTTATTTTGGACCGAACAGACTTAGGATCTAAGCTGGTAAGTCCTCTCCTCCAGTTGTTCGTCCATTTGGTTTCTTGCGAAATCAGATTCTGGGTTCATGCATGGGTGAAATCTGAGTTATGATTTATTCTGGTGTATAGATTAAGTGGAAGTCAGTAAGTGGACTTGGAGTAGAACACTGTTAGAGGACGTACCATACCCTACTTTAGGACGTTTCGCATATTGATCCGGGTAAGGGAAGCTTATATGTTTAATTTATACCTGCATGTTGTATGATCTGAGTTGCATGTATGAAAAGTATGATGTTTGAGCTATTATGAACGAACCCTGTTGCACTGGATGAATACGCTTGTTGATTTGGGTATACTGCATGTTGATTTTATTGTGAATTAATGTTATAAAGTATGAAAATTGATGTGGATATGAAATTATAAAGTATGAATCGTATGAAAAATGTTAAAGTTAAGAAAGTTGGAAAATCTGGATATGATAAACTCTCCCTATGATAAATTACGTTCGTCAATCGTACGGTCTTATACCGTTCGGTTTTTCCCTGAAAAAGACTTAGAGTAGAATTCTTTCATTTGGGAAGAATTCGGTTTGAGAACGAGCGTCCCCAATTAAATGTCTGAGCGTTCGTTTCAGCTCAACTGTATATAAATAAATTACACTTTAAAATAGGTAACGTTCGGTCTTATACCGAACGTTCGTTCTAAACAATGCTCGGTCTTAAACCAAGCGTTCGTCCTAAATAGCGCTTTGTGTTAAATCAAGCGTTCGTCCTAAAGAGCGCTCGGACTTATACCAAGCGTTCGTCATGATTGATTCTCGGTCATCTACCTAGTGTTCGTTTTAATGAAGTGTTCGGTCTTAGATTGAACGCTCGTCCTTATCTTTGATTCCTTAACGAATGTAAATAGCGTTCGTTCAAATATTACAGTATTCATCCTCTTACGTTCGTTCAAATACTGGCATCGTTTCTTTATATATAAAATTTTACAAAGAAAATTCTAAGTAGTATTGACCACCCTTGGTACATTGAATCTGGTCCAAGATCTTCTTTATTATGAAAATTTTCTAAGTATCATTATGCCTTCAATGGAGTCAGTTCATTTAAGTGACCAAACAGAGAGTCACGGTCGTCCATCCAGTACTTTATTTGGACGTTCGTCCTTAATTCTTCAAAGGACTGAACGTTCGTCCTTCTATGCTCTTAAAGTTAAAGATGAGAATGATGATAAATTATAAGATATTAACATGTGAACACTATATTGAGTGATTCTACGAGTATGGGATTTGAACGAGCGTTCCATGGAGGAACGTCTCTTATATATATATTTGAATATTAAATTTGGTAAAGTATGACTGTGGATGAGCTACGCCAGGCTTGGTCCATCCTGATATTCCGTGACACTCATCTTCACGTAGAGGGGAGTAGTTCATGTGTGGGAATGGCAGGAGGTCCTTAGTCCATAAGTTAACATGGGCGACGTAAGAACGGACTAACCTCGAGTGGCAGCTGATTAGGTATATCCCGGCTACTACACCACTCGTGTGCGAGGACGCCTGTAGCTACACGGTTTCATATAGTCCGGACGGTCGTTATATATATATATATATATATATATATATATATATATATATATATATATATATATATATATATTTATACAATGTTATATGATGTTATATGTTAAACTATGTGATTGTGTGGAATGGTATGTTCACTGTATGTGTTGATGTATATCTTAAATTATATAAGCTTACCCTGTGTATTTTTCCTTGTGTTGTCTACTGTCTATGTACGTTCGTCCTGTCTTGCAATGATCATCCATGTGGATGTGAGCAGAAGGCGAGGCCACTCTGGAAGACGTTATTGAAGAAGAGAATTTGGTCGAAGTGGAAGTAAAAGTTGAGCCTTAGAACGCTCGTTATGTTAGAATTGTAAATGTTAGATTTTATTTTTGACGTTCGGTTAAATATTTTGTAAAACCGTTCGTTCTAGACTTTCCTTATTTCCGTTTCGTAAGTGGTATTTTCTGTATATAAGCCATTCGGCTTTGGAACCTTGATCCATTATTGTAAAGACTGCACTGTTTTACTGTTTTAATGTAATTAATCTTGATTATGGTAATTACTGTATTTTGGGATGTTACAACTGTAAATTAGCTTTATATTTTTATCTATTAACTAGTATGCTTTATTAATTAATGTAATAGTTCCTTAATAGTTTTAATATTATATAATTGGGATTTTTTTTTCAAGATAAACTAAATTAAATTAACTTATTTTTTCTCAAGATAAGTTAAACCCTAACCCCATTTAAGTCGAATAAGGCTCACCTTGACTACCACCAACACAGCAAGTACATTCGGTATGTGAAAAAGGACATAAAAGTGAGTTCATTTATGAGAAACAATGCCACCCACAGTGGAGATGAACCTGGACAACTTAAACAAGTTAGGAACACGTTCACACAATTTGGGTAATTGCAGGAATGCCAGTTGGAAGAAGCATGCATGCATCCAACACAAATTTGGTGTGTCGTGTCCGAGGTTTTAATGAAACCAACAAATAGTACATAATAATTCACGTTAGTGACCATACAAGATTCTCTGATGAAACTAAACAAGATAGATCAAAGACAATGCATCAAGACTTTAGACCAGGTTCTTCATAAATATTTAAAAAAAATAAGTTTTAATATATAGTAATCATTTCAGAGTATATCCATAAGTTTAAAAACGGAATTTAGAAATATTGTAATAAATTTTTTACAAATTAGTTTTTTAAATTTATTTTTTTCTTCATAAAATTATTTAATGTTCAAAGGAGAAACTAGCTCAAGCATTAAATTTGACTACGTTATTGAATAAGTTTGATTAAGCTTTTTAATATATTATTTTATTTGCATAACCATAGCGAGCTGGGCTTTCTTTTTTACTTGTCGCTTGTTATAATAATGAAATTAGGTTATAATTTATTTGTTGAATATTTTAGGTTAAGAGATTAATTAGAGAAATTGATAAAAGAAATCATGTAAAATGATATTATGTAAAACAAAAAATAGTTTAACTAGAACACTTATAAACTGATACTAGAAAAGACAACACTTGTTAATTGTATAACAAATTGTTGTTGTTATTATTTACCCTTTCCCTACCTGATATAAAACATTTTTTTATTATAAGAGTGATTCACATAAGGAAACATACAAACATGTTCGTATTAATTAATATATTTTGTATTACTTGCCTTCTTAATTGGCCCAATTTCTCAATTTTGTTTCATGTATCAATCTTCTCAGTCTTCTCAATCTTGTCTAACTTCTTGGCTTCAAATTCTTTTGCCTTCTCGGTATTACTTCTCAGTCCAACTTCTCGATCTTGCCTTTTCTGTCCTTCTACCTTTTCTGCCTTCTTGAATGAGAAACCAACTAGCACTTAATATACCTAAGTAGAGATTGGTTAAGTTGTGATTGGCCCCCTAATCACCTGAAAGGCAAAAACTCAATAAGAAATGCTAAAAATAGTAAACACACAAGCTAAAAGAGAATTTTTCAAAAAACTATATTTGTCTATCCCATAACAAACTATGGACAAAATACTAACTCAATTGTTAGAGTATTTTTGCAGGTAAATCCCCATGCCTTTAAGAGAGTCGATAACAGCCTATATACCAACAACTGAAGTCGACAATTGAAACAGAAAATTGAAGATGGAAGAGGAAAACAACAACTTATTGGTTCTGTGAGGTTCATCCGGCCTTGTAAGACTCGAGTAGACGAAATCCTATGAAAAGTATAAAATGTTTTAAAAGTATGGTGATGAATATCACTTCATGAGCTTTCCTAATAGGATTCGAATGAGGTAACTCTTGTTCACTAAACAAGTGTTCGACAACCTACTCGGCATGATTCAAATGGAGTGAATCTTGTTCATCAAGCATGTGTTCAACATCCTACTTGGTAGGATTCACTTTGAGTGGACCTTGTTCACTGAGCAAGTGTTCAACTTCCTTCTCGATAGGATTCACGTGGAGTGAATTTCGTTCATTGAGATGGTCTTCGACAAGCTACTTGGCAAGATTCATGTGGTGTGAATGTCGTTCACCGAGAAGGTGATCGACGCCCTACTCAAAAGGATTCACATGGAGTGAATCTTATTAACCGAAAGGATCTTCGACATCTTACTCAGAAGGATTCACTTGTAGTGAATCTCATTCACCAAATAGGTGTTCGACATCCTACTTGACAAGATTTACGTCAAGTGAATCTCGTTTACCAAGTGGGACTTCAGTATCCTACTCAGCAAGATTCGCGTGGAATGAATCTCGTTTTCGAGCAGGTCATTAACATCCCACTCGATAGTATTCACGAGTAGTGAATCTTGTTCACCAAGTAGGTCTTCAACATCCTTCTCTGCAAGATTCACATAGAGTGAATCTTGTTCACAAAAAGGTCTTCAACATCCTACTCGACATGATACACTTGGAGTGAATATTGTTCATCAAGTGAGTATTCAACATCTTACTCAACAAGATTCACATGGAGTAAATCTCGTTCAATGAATAGGTGTTCAACATCCTTCTTGGTATGATTCACGCTGAGTGAATCTCGTTCACCGATAGGATATTTGACATCGTACTCAACAAAATTAATATGAAGTACATCTCGTTCCTCGAGAGGGTCTTCAGTATCCTACTCAACAAAATTCACGTCGAATGAATCTTGTTCATCAAGAGGGTCTTCGACATCCTACTTAGTAGGATTCACCTAGAATGAATATCGTTCATCGGGCTGGTCTTCGACATCCCTTCTTAGTAGGATTCACATGAAGTGAATGATGGCAAATCCCCAGCCAAGGAACCAATCACAAGAAGGATGACCAAACATATTCAAGACGAGCTAAAGTATCTATGCAAAGCAATAGTCTTATTCTCTTGGGCCATCATGGAACATTTCTAGTAGTGTAGGAATAATTTAGGCCTTGTATTATGGGCCAAGTAGTGTAGAATTTCCTTTTTAGGCCTTGTATCATGGGCCAAGTAGTGTAGGGTTTTTGGTCAACTTAGGTCAACAAAAGTCAACTCTTATAGTTGACCCAAGTAATAGTGCCTAGATGAAGTTGACCATAGGTGGTCAAAGTTTTTAGCCAACCTTGGTGCAAAAAGAAAAGAGGCATCCCACATAAAGAGTAGAGGCTATGTCGCATGCTTCTAATAGAGAAGATTTTCCATAGGTAGTGGTTATGTGTTATGTTCCTAGTGGAGAAGCTTTTTCCAAAGTAGTGACCACATGTTACTCTAGGAATGAAGATGATTTCTAACTCTAGGAATGAAGATGATTTCTACAAGTTAGTGGCCACATGTTCTACTCTCAATGAAGAGGATTTTTAGACTTGTACCTTGAGTGGAAAATATAGGATTTTTAGGGTTTCGTTCTACAAACGTTGGAGACACCTTGGCCTATAAATAGAGGTGTTTGCCCTTATGTATTTTCTCTTTGAGATTAGTAATGTTATGTTGCCAAATTATTTTTTTTTATGCCATCATACTTGTCTCCAAGCAAGATCTACGTAAGAACATTAACCCCCAAAGCCCTCTAAGCAAGGCAAGCAAGGCATCAAAGCCCTCCAAGCGAGATACCCAAAGCCCTCCAAACGAGACACCTACTATAATCGACAAAGAAAGTGGAAGTGGACACAGTGATAATTTTTTAATAAAGTAGAAAATTTTCTATACCAGTTATACTTAAAACTGACATTAAAAGTGAGTGTATATATTATTTTTAATTTAAAAAATAGATATTATGTCAATTCTTAAGTATAACCAACATAGAATCTTTAAATTTCATCTCATGCTAAACTTCACTATTTTGCTCGCACTATTTTCCTCCCCCACATTGATCTCACTTTTTGTGGTGGCACTTGTCTTCTCCCTCACAGTGCACTTGGTTATCCTTCTCATCGTCTCTCTCTTGCTGGTGATCGCTTTCATTCTTATAGAGGTCACTATCATTGGTGTTGCTCTTGTAAACCCTTAATCTTTTCGCAATCGCTCTCACAAACACTAGGTTTAAGGTTTGGGTATTTTCTATCTCGAATGCAATTCATAATTTTCAGTCTTCATTGTAGTGTTCTCATTGTTATCCTTTGTTGTTGTCTTCTCCCTCTTCCTCACTTTGTTTCGTTTATTCTGATTTCTAGGTTGGGAATTCTTATTTATGAAATTATTTATCTAAAAGCATATGAGTACTTGATATTTTTATGTCTATTGATTTATGAAATCATCTTTCAAACACAACAACGAAGAGGTGAATGACAGTGACAATATTAAGGGTTTAAAGGTAACAAACACTGATGATTCACTACTATAGAAAAGGCTTTTAACTTCTGTTATTTTTTACTTTTGGCGTCTGATCACGCCCTGTTGTCATATTAGGAGACGTCAATTGGACGTCAGATCCCCCATCGGACGTGTCGCAACCGGGATCATGACAAGACGGCGAGCCGAAAACAAACGGGTTTGAGAAAAAGATTTTGGGAGTCGCCACCATAATTTATTATGGAAAAACTATGGAAAACCGTAAAATAAGACATGGTTTAGGAAAACTAGATTTTAGGTTCGGGAATCGGTTACGCATAAGGAAAGTGTTAGCACCCTATCGCGTCTGCCCAAAGGCAGTACCTTTAATTAAACGTATAAAGTCGACGTGGTTCTTCAAAATGTTTAATTTTCCCTAAAAAAATATAAAGAAACTATTAAGAAAAAAAAATATTTTTTTGTTTTATGAACCCTACAAGGATTGACTTTGCTCCTATGTATATCCATTTACGATGGACAATCAGGGATCACGTAGTTCTTTATCTAGAAAAAGGTTTGTGAGTTTGTTTGAAAATTATTATGCATTATTTTGGATATTTGAAAAGTGCACTCGATTAGGATTGACATCATTTTTTTTATTTCGAAGAAATTCTTTTATTTTGAAAAATTGAGGGAAAAAAAGGGAATGAAACCAGCCATAGGCCCGACGAGTACGTATATTAAAAAAATTATGATTTAAAAAAAACATTATTTTTGTGTAGTGAAAAAAATAATACCTTTTAGAAAAAAAACTTCCAAGTACAATAAAAAGAGAAAAATAAGGGCGTAGATATGACATACATTTTCAGCTTTCAATACTCCTCTAGTTTTTCCTTGATAGTTTCTGTTGGCAGAGTCCCTGTAGCATGAGAACTTACTTTTCTCTATACTCTCCCATATTTTTTCTATCTCTATTATTTCAAAGTGTCTCTCTCTATTTTTCATCCCCTTTTTCTATGACAGGGTTTGTATTTATAGACACACATTGTAATATTATGGTAATCTTGCCTTAATTGTAAATTAAACGACAATGAACAAAATAGGGAAAGAAAATGTTTTAGTTCCAAGAAATCAAATAATATTCAAGAATTGATTATAATTATTGTCAGAAAGTTTGTCCATTTTTAAAATCATATTTTCCTCTTTAAAAGCAACTCATGCAGCAAATTATATTAATATACTATTTTAATTATTGTTTATAATTATTAGCATAATATTGATTCAAATTATTACTATATTAAACTAACATTTCAAAAATATTGTGTCCGATATTATAGTTATTATCTTTTTTACCCACCATTAATTATTATTCTCTTATTTTTTTTATTTTTATTTATTTACTTACCCGGACGAAATTGGGTGTTGACAGGACATATAGAGACGTCGGATCTCCTTCAATCAACGTCTATAGAGAAGTCAAATTTAACTCACTTTTCGACGTCATCAAGTGTTGAGCGCCACTGTAGCGAAGAACACGTCGAACAGTGCACTGACGAATGCCATTAGACGTCAGATGTGCACTAACCGACGTCTACTTCATTTTTTTTAAATTATTTTTTTTACAATAAAACCACACCTGAAAAATAGAAAATGATCCCAGCACATCATAATATAACATATTTTATGCGTTTTACGTTAGCAATACTAAACAATCTCAAAACAATCCAAAACCTAAACTATTAAAACTTAAACTTAAACTAAAGCTAACTAATGTTCAAAAACAATAAAAGTCTCCTTAAAGGCATGAGCATGGGTCCTAAGTCCATCTCTGTAGAAGATAAGTTGCCCACTCTTGTCTTATCTTTTTAATTTCCTCCTCGGGTACAGGAGATGTATCCTTGAAACACTGCAAAATGGAGAAAAATTCATTATGTTTGCATATGTTCAAAGCTGAATTTCATTTGTAATGTATTGAAGGTAAGCATCATTACCTCAATCCAGTCATATGTAATGCTAGCTTGAATGATGGTTTTAATCAAGGACATGACATAGAAGCCACATTCCCATGAATCTAGCTGCTTGTTACACTAAAATGACAAACTAAATAGTCAAACATTTAAATCATTTAGTAACATAGAAAATGAATAAGAACTATAAATGACTTACAACCTTTGGATACAGGATTTGAACTAGCTGACCTTGGGGTTTACCCACAACTCTATTTACGTTGAAAACACAAGGTAATATTAATATAACTATATTCATCATAAAAATTTAAGGTCAACGTGAATTTGAAACACAAAAAGAGAAACACTTACCCTTGAAGCATGTTTTTCAAATCATTTTTCATTCTTCTGTGTAGTGAACAAAACCATAAAATTTTGCATTGTTTGAGAATGATGACCATCAACCGGGAAAACTTCCCGGAAGGTCACCCATCCCAGAATTGCTCCAGGCTAAGCACGCTTAACCATGGAGTTCTTATGAGTCAGGCTACCGAAAAGCAAATGCATTTTTGGTGATATGAGTAGTCAAATCAATTCCTTTAAGCTATCCTTCAACCGTATAGTCCCATACCTATACAGTCTCCAGATCCCTCTCATTCCGGTGTATGTTCGATTCATCCATGTACCCCTTCCACCCGAAGCTGCCAGGAGCCGCTCCTTGTCTGTGCCCCCTACACCATGCTTCTTGCACCGGCGTCACTCCCCGCCCTCGTCTCCGTGCCCGGGTGTCACATGCTCACCAGCTTCCGCTTGGTTCGTCCTCGAACCACACCGTACTGGGAGAGGCTAGGCTCTGATACCATCTGTAACGCCCCGGCAACTCACAGGGAGTGTTGACTGCCCCCACAGATCACCACCAGGCTTTTCAGTGTGCTTTGTCCTCACTCGCACACTTTCCGGGAAAACTTCCCGGAAGGTCACCCATCCCAGAATTGCTCCAGGCTAAGCACGCTTAACCATGGAGTTCTTATGAGTCAGGCTACCGAAAAGCAAATGCATTTTTGGTGATATGAGTAGTCAAATCAATTCCTTTAAGCTATCCTTCAACCGTATAGTCCCATACCTATACAGTCTCCAGATCCCTCTCATTCCGGTGTATGTTCGATTCATCCATGTACCCCTTCCACCCGAAGCTGCCAGGAGCCGCTCCTTGTCTGTGCCCCCTACACCATGCTTCTTGCACCGGCGTCACTCCCCGCCCTCGTCTCCGTGCCCGGGTGTCACAGTTACTATGTCCATGTACCTAAAACAACAAAGTTTAGTTGTTAGAAACTAACAATCTAAATATAACTAGGTTTAATAGCTTATTTTGTCCCCAGTTTTGGTGAGTTGTGTCAATTAAGTCCCTCCTTTTAAAAAAGTGTCAATTGTATCCCCACTTACTAAAATTTGCCTCAATCAAGTCCCTTCCGTTAAGTACACAGAAACGTCGTTAACTTTTTTTCTCTCCCCTCTGCTCCTCTGTGCAAACAGCAGTATTTGTCAGGCCTATATTCAGGTCCTTATCTTTTGTCTTTGGATTATGTTCAGAAACATGATGACAACTTTTTTAACAATATTCATTGGATAGAAGAGTGAAACATTTTTATGTGCATTTACTTTACCCTTTAGTTGGTATAACAGTCAATTATATTAATAATTATTTTTATAATAAATTAGATCTTTATATACTTTATTATTAAATCTGATAGCAAATATATCATAAAAAAACAAAATTAAAAATTTTAGATTTACCTAAAATTTATAAATATCAAAATATAATTTTTTAGTCAAATTAAATATTTATAATACCTTTTAAATTTAATTTCGTTTATCCATTTCATCTTATTTTCTTTATCGAATATCATCCCTTATCTAATCCATACCAACATTACACTCAAATTTATTTATTTCAGAATTATTGATATAAAGTGTCATGAGTTTTATTTATTTGGACTTACATATAATAGCATTTTTATTGCCGTTTTGTATTAATGACTATATAATATCATATTTATTACTTAAAAAATTGAATAAATATATTTAAAAAGTGATTTCTTTTTTACAGCCTACAAAGAAAAAAATCTTAAAGCATAAAAGAAAGTTGAGAAAATCAAAAATCATGAATGTTATTTGGTGATTTGAAGTTCACATGTCTCCTTTTTAAAATAATCCAACCTGGAAAAGCAAATGTTAACATGCAGTGCTATCTCTTTCAAACTAATTTTGTAGTTCATGCACAATGTTGAAAATGTTGGAAATTCAATCGTGATGAAATTTAAATTTAATTTTGGAAAATAAATTGGAAAAAAGGTTGCAGGGATAGTTCCTAATCTCATGGTAGTATCTTTTTTTCCTGAAAAGAAGCTTAAGGTTGGAAGAAAAAATAGTTGTACTGGAAAGACTACATATATATAATAAAAAAGTATTTTTTCTTTATTTTCTTGCATATTTTTGGCGTCCAATTAGGGAGACCGATGTGTATACCTATTTAAACGTTGGGACCCCTCCATAACCGACATCTAAATAATTTTTTTATTTACGAAAATAACATCGATCATTTTTAATGTTGAATTTTCGGTAATTAGACATTATACACATTATGTTAAAGGTCATTTCTAACATGGTGATTACACTTTCATGAAAATTTAAAGGTGAAATTTTTTGTGCTGTTATAACCGACATAAAAATATTTTGATGCACTAATAATAAACAAATACTAACTTATTTTCATATACTTATATTGAAAAAAAAGGGTTAAATATAGCATGAGGTAATTTTTATCATTGTCTAATTAAATTTAGAGTTTTATCTTGATAATATACGATTACCTTTAATAAAAATTCTTTCTTACGTATATTATCCACGTACAATTCTAATTTTAATTAGAATATAGCATGCTACATCTATTTTTTTGTTTTAATTATATTATTATTCTAATCGGTTTATTTTAGTTGCGATGTCAGAAGGAAACATAATAAAGGAGGATTAATGTCTTTTTTATTTTTGTCATAATAATTAGAAGAAGAAAAAAAGAAATAACACTTTGAAAATATGCAATCACTTTATTATGTCTTTTTTTTTTCTAAAAAAATTGTTCATAGTTATCAATTCACAACTCTTTGACTGAACCAATAATTATTCTTCAAAGATGCTTTCATTCGACCTAAGCCATCTTCATACTATTTTCGGTATTTTTGAACGCACACGTTTGTTTCAGTATTGGGCTATACTGTCAACGATGAGTTCAGAAAATAATGCTTAGGTTTTGATTTGTAATACGACCATTCCTTCATCCTTCATTCACTAAGAGATTGAATTCATATAAAAAATTAAATACATAGCTCTTAAATTTAGACATAATATTAATTTAAACATAAAATTATAATTATGTAAAAATATTTTCATGTGATATTTTAAATTAATTTTTAATGATTTATTCCATTTAACATGTTTCATTTTAAATATTATTATAAAAAAGTTTAACATATAATGATATTAAATTAAAAGAACTTTATTTATTTATTTTTTATATTTAGAAATAAAATATATTAAAATATAGAATTTCAATTTCAAATTTAAGTTTATAAACTAAAAATATATTTAATTAAATTTTATTTTATTTTTATATTTTTGTAAAAACTTGTCATAAAGATTGTACAGTTGTTGCTCACTTATAACCAGTTTACTCGGGTTGAACTCATGGTGAGCCGAGGTAGTTCACCAACCTACCCAATATAATTTAATTATTTATTATTTTATGTTTTTATATTAGTAGTTAACATTTTTTTATTGTATTGTAAATGGAATAAAGAAAAAAATGTTTTAAGAGATCAAAATATCATAAATTTATGTATTCAAAATTCTAATCTTTTTGTATTGTGATGGGCCAGGCTGAGTTAGAATTTTTTTCAGCTCGCTATTAAATAAGTAGGTTTGGGTTAACACACTAAGTAGCTAACCCGTGACGAACCGAATCGGATGACCGATTTTGTCAACACTACCAACTATTAGTGAAATTTACTTCAAAATTTTGTTGTACTTCTACCACATGGATTTCAACAATATTTATAAACACTCTCTCTTCTTAATTCAACGACAATAAGTTAATATTAATTACACTAATATATTTAGAAATATGACATCCCTTAAGACTAATGATATAAATATTATTCTTTGGTTGAAGATCCTTCTATTCTTCAAATTATCAATTAGGAGTATTAAAATTGATGGTTTGTGTTGATTATTGACTCAGAATAATATAAACAAAGTGATGGAACTCAGTTAAAAATATTTTCATTCAAAAAATATATCAATATAAAGAGAATCTCATTTAAATAAGAGATGGTAGGTATTTATATATAAACTACGGTATAATAATGTATAACAATGAATAAGTTGATTAATATATAATTAAAAGAATACAAATTTATTAACTTAGAATGTTAAAATTTTAAGTTAAAAGCCACCTAAAAAGGCACAATTAATTGAACCCTTCTTTTAAGGGTATCTTCCACTTTTCAAAGAATTCAAGCGTTGACAGAAGTTATAAAACATTTACATTTATTTTTTCATCACATAATGTGCTTTTTGTAATCTATTTTTCTTCTCCAAACTTATTTAGCACTCTATGCTGGGATATGAGAAAATCATTTGTCTAATTTTCATGCAATGGCTCATGAACTAGACATGCTAGATAAGTTAAAACTAATTGTTGTAAAGAGAAAATTGGATAATGTTGTAAATAAAAAACCCATTTTGCTTTTAAGTCCTTAGACTGAATGTGTTCTTTCATTTTCATACATATATTGGTGAATTAAACCTTGTACACAAAGACAAAAAATGAACTACAACACAAAAGAAAAAAGATTGCAACTTTTGTTTACATTATTCAAAGGAAATTTAAAGCATCTAATTGAATATTCTTGTATCCAAATTTTTAATATTCATTAACTAGTTAGAAATATTAATCAAGAAGCTCCTACAGTTTTTGTTAGGATATATCTTTACGAATTGAATTCTACTTTTAACTTTCGTACTCTATATTCTTGTTCTTTACCTCACTTTTGAGTTTTTATGTTCCTTTTGCTGCTTTAAATATGCAAAACAAGAAGTGATTAATCTTTTCCAATTTATAGAATTTCACAGATTATATACTATAGTAATTGTCTAAGTTATTATGTATATTTACCATTTCACTGAATAGAAATCTATGTGTTGTTTTACATTGAAGTTCCTAAGTTCTTCATGCTTTGTTTTTGGTTATATACAAGAAAATTCCATGCTTGTGCTTGCTAGAATTAATAGCTAACTAGTTATTTGGGTATTAATAATTTCGTTTAGTCTTTTTAAATTTTTTAGCACGCGTAGTAATTAATCCTCTTAGAAAATATTAGATAGAGATTAAAAGCAAACGGTTTACATATTACAAGGAAATAAGTATCTTACATACTAAAACAAAAAATAAAAAAAAAATTCAAAATAAAATAAAGCATTGTTATATTACATAAATAAACCATATATCGTAAAAATTTACTAAAATAAGTTTATATATATATATATATATATATATATATATATATATATATATATATATATATATATATATATGTATAGAATGGGTTTGCTAACGCATGTATGCCTGTTTTTCAGTTGGTACATTTTAATAATGTGTACTAATAGACAAAAATGTTCTTATATATCATGGATTACAAGTTTTAAGGTTAAGGGTATTTTAATAATTTTCATTCTTGAAACTAGAAAAAAATCTCAAATCCTTACTCACCTCTCTCATTTCAATCTTTTCTCTTTCACACTTGACAGAGAAAATGTTGGAGTGACAAAGATGAAAGAGAAAGGGTTGAGAGGAACGAGGAAGGTGAGCAAGAGTTTGAGTTTTTTTTTTAGTTTTGAGAATGAAAATTATTAAAATACTCTTAATCTTAAAACTTAGAATCCATTATATATAAGGATGTTTTTGTCTACTAAAATCCGGTACACATTGCTAAAATATACTAAATAAAAAACATGCGTATGCGCGTTAGCAAACCTCTATATATAATTTATAGACCTTTATTTTCAATATGAATTATCCAAACACATAGTAGCATAACTTAAGAATTGGAGTGATGATATGTGAGAATGTAGGACCATTGTAAAGTATAAAGTTTGTGGAGAATAACATGATATGAGAATGAAATTTTTCTTGAAATGCTTATGAGATGTTAGTCGCTTTCGTGAGTGTCCACATTAGCTTCTAAAGTTGCAATCCAATTCATAAACGGACAAGAACAAAAGACAACTCATTTAATGCACATAAGACATGAATCAATCACTAACTTTTATATTTATGTTTTAAAAAAATATTTAATTAATTACCATGTTTGAGTTCTTGAAGTTTCTACTTTTAAGATTTTAGTTTTCAGATCGTTTTAGTTTCCAGATTTTAACTGTTAGAATTTTTCTCAGAAAAATCAAAGTTATGTAGATAACTTTCAACTAAAATAAACTACATGATTCTAATATTTCAGTAACTCAATCAATTCAATTGAAACATTGAAGGCAAAATATACTTTTTTAATATTTAATTAGTTGACCTGTTTCTTTTCGTTTACGCACAATTGATATCATTTTAAGAATCTATAGATGCATTTATTATTAAAAATGTAATTTTAAAATTCAATCATAAAATTTTAAAATAGTTTTAAACAATTTTATAAAAATTAAAATTTGAAAACAATTTTAAATAAAAGTCAGAATATAAATAGAAATAGAAATAAATTTAATTTTGTTAAAATCATATTTAATAAAAATATCAATTTTAATAAATATATTCATATAACATTTATTTTGATACAATTTTTTTTCTAAACTTTAAAAATTAAAGGATAGTCTTTTTAATCTAATTGTGTTGAACTTTTTTAATGTGTTAAAACACGATTGGTGTTTAAAGAGTTTATACCAAATTTAACATATTTCCGATCTAATTTAAGTTTATAATGCATTTTAAGATATTAAAAAATTAATATAGTTTGATTAAAATCACTATATTAGTTCATTTTTCAATTTTAAAAATAAATAAAATGTATTAAAATTTGAAACATAAATAAAATACAATTTATATTTAAATTTAAAGACTAAAGACATATTTAAATTTTTTAATTAAATTGGGAATCTTTAGCTCTATAACTTTGAATGCTTTAGTCAATATGAATTAATCATCTTCTGTATTAGACTTAAAACTTTTCATCCTTATGAATGTATGAATGAGCAGAAATAATTAAATTGAAAATGACACTTAATTAAAATTTGGGATAGGCCTGAGCCTTGTTTTCCATCTGTGCACGACTTAGGGCAACTTGAAGAGAATTCATTGGATGTAATCACAGTGAGTTTGTTAGAAAGTTTGACTGAAAATTATGTGCTCCAAACTGGTCACCTTTCCAATATGAAATATTCATGGAATTTGGTTGAAATCTTCACTCATTCCCACTAATGTACTTTTCCACCTAATCCAAACAAAGAATCTATCCAACTTATCCATTCTCAAACTATCTTTTGGTAGCTAAAATCCAACATTCTCTCGTAATGAGTTTTTAATAACTACACTAACACATTTTTATTTTTATCTTCATTAAACTAATTTTTGTACTTTATTTTATGTCAATAGGTGTAATATTTAAAAAAACTTATGAGTCTGTGTGATGTGAAAGAGTTTGAATATAATATTTTTAAATAAAAGGAGGTGCGTAGAATTTGAGAAAACCTCGATTTATTTGGAAAAAATCTCATAGTAAAATTATAATATACATTTAAAAAGTCTTTTAAAAGTTTTTATCATTTGGATTTTTATTTTGTTTTCTTCTCCCTTCACCTTTCACCATTGAGGAAGCGAATCCAAACATGTTCCTAGCTCCCATCAACATTCCTAATAAAATGTAAAATGGAGCCTCAAACATTAGGAACTAGCAAAACATGGAGAATTGGGTTGTTGTAGGCCTTTGGCTATGACTTCTTCATCAATGTGAGCCACAGTTCCAATGTATTGGAAAATTTTGTCCAACAAAGATCGCCAAAAAAGAATCATGAGTTAGGGTTTGGAATCTTCGTATGATTTAGGAAAGGTGTTGTTATGTTATGTAAAATGGTTATTTTGTTCATGGTAATTGTAGATGGTGGAAAGGAGAGAGAGAAAAGGAGGTGGTTGAAGGTGGTAAGTGTAGATGGTGAAGAATGAAAAAAGGAAAGAAAAAAGTGGAAAAAAAAAACTCAAAACTTACATACAATCACATTATAAATATGTTCCTATTTGACCTAATAGACATACTAAAATTGAGTCTTATTATTCATTGATAATTGAAGGCTTTAAATAGTCGTGACACTTACAATATTATGGGAATAAAAATAATAACTCTGTGTCACATTCATTACTATACTACTGTTTGGTCTATTGAGGGGAAACCTGTGGGTTACACAAACACCAATAATATTGGAGCCAACTATATAAGGGATCAACACCACTCTTTACCCAAAATCTTAAGGCAATGGGTTAATGGGTCTTTCACCTTTATAAGGTACTCTACTTTTTTATTTTTATCCAATGTGGGACTTAAACTCACACTTGGATTCCCAACATCTCCCCCTCAAGGGTGAGTCCCTTCCACATAGGTACACTTCTCCTCCAACAGAAGCATTCCCAACCAACCACAACCACGAGTAGTCCTTTCCAACCGTCGTATCTTAACGGAACTCGCTTACCTGAATACCCTTTGCTAGGAAGACTTTCGGTATAGGGATCATTAGACTTGTCTGAGTCGGTCACCAAGACGAACCATTGGCTCTGATACCATTGTTAAGAAAATTCACAATACACATACTCAAATATTTTCCTAAAATTGAGTCTTATTATTCATTGATAATTGAATGCTTTAAATAGTCGTGACACTTACAATATTATGGGAATAAAAATAAAATTTGAAAATAAAATATCAACTATCTTAAAAATAAAATCTGCTTAATCTATCATAAAATAATATTGTACCTAGATAAACCAAAAATCATAACTACGTATCTCTACTTTATCTCTATCAAATAAAATTAAATGTTACTAGACCCAAAAACTAATAAAATAATATTTAAACAAAGTTATTAATAAAACCTAAAATTTAAATTTATTTCAATATATTTCCTCTTTTTAAACCGTAAGAGATTCAATTTTGACTAACTAAAACTTTTAAGTCACCCTTAAGATATTGTTACTGGTTCGCAAATTTATGCTCAATATCTATAAAATAAAGTATTAACACCAATTTAACCAAAAAAATCACATAAAATTATTTTAAATAAAATAAGAATCGAAACAAAAATAAAAACATTTAAAGAATCACAATGAATAAATCTTACAAATATTAAGATCAAAATACTTATTAAACATGCTTTTCAATTTATCCTATGTTTCATGATGTGATAAAATTCTTAAACACTAATGATTTTGTTATAATATTTTGGATGCAAGTACATTATTATAGGGTAAATCTCTAAATATCAAGAAAATCCAACTATTTTAAGGTTGAGTTTTTTTGTAAATTTTTTAATATGTATTCAATTTGCAAGCATAAAATAAAGGGTTAAATATGTTTTTAGTCCCTAAACTATCAAGTGATTTTGATTTTCGTCTCTCTTCGAAAGGTTTTGTTCATTTTAGTCCTCTTAGTTGTGAAACTCTTATGTTTAGTCCTTAAAATTGAACGGTGTTAAGTTTTCTTTGTTATGGCAAACGGCGAGCCCACGTGTGATGTCATCTTCCTGTGTCACGTTACTTTTCTTCTTCTAAAATGAAATTAAGTATTTGTCACGTTTTTTCCAAACCCTTCCTTCTTCTCCCCCAATCACTCAA
This sequence comes from Vigna umbellata, assembly GCF_029865625.1. NCBI lineage: Eukaryota > Viridiplantae > Streptophyta > Magnoliopsida > Fabales > Fabaceae > Vigna > Vigna umbellata. The sequence continues at coordinate 48,946,375 of NC_142168.1, read as the reverse complement.
AACTTTCGCTCATCACACCCACCACTGTTCCCTCCCCTAATTCTCCATTTTCATCCATTTTCTATGCATACGCCACCATAATAATCGAAGGTACAAACTGAAATCTCTAGTAAAACCAATCCTAGGTTCAATCCAATCAACCACATGGAAATAATATGGCTAAATTACACTTCCAATATTATAATGTTCCTTCTGAGAAACATAAATGGTTGAAAATTCTACATAGTTTAAAATTCCTCATTCAAATAAGGAAAATAAAATCCACCCACTGTAGGTTGCTATAGTAAAACTTGTTCATGAAACTTCTGGTGTTGTGTATCTCAAACTGACCCGCACATACTTGGCCGATAATAATTACTCACATGAAAAAGAAAACCTCACAACCTCCCCTTTAATCAAGAAAAAGAAAGATAGAAAGAAAAGGAACTTGCCACAAAAATCTGAAAAGAAAACACTATAGAGAAAAGTATTTCCAAATGTCATATGTTTATGTAGTAGTTCATTGTGAATCCCTCCAAATGGAGATGCACATTCTATACTCGGATTACCCCTCGAAACTCGTGTTGCTAGCGATTTGGGAAAAGGATGATGTTGTTGGTGATTTGCCCCTTTGGTTATGGAAGGTGGTTGAACGACGTCGCTTGCGACGCGAAGAAAGAGCTCTGGGTGGTCTCTACGACGACTGCGGCGACATTGACGGTGAAGGACGATGAAGGATGGCTCGCGCTTTGAACTCACGGCGACTAGGGGGTTGTTTGTGCGATCTGATGATGAAGGTTGTAGAGGCTCGCGACGACGACGAATGATTGCTAATGGTGGTGGTCCGATGTGAGCTTGAAGGATTCGTGGTGTTGATGATAGCTTTTCGACAGTGACGACCTTGTAGTGGCGCGACATGGCTGACGGCAGAGGAGGATTAGGGTTTCTGTTTGGAGAAGGTAAGCGTTTCTGAGTTGGTGACATTTAAAAAAAAAGTAAAAAAAAAAAAAAGTAACGTGACACACACATACAAGGAAATGTGGCATCATACGTGGGCTTACTGTTTGCCACATCAAAGAAAACTTAACTTTGTTCAGTTTCAAGGACTAAACATAAGAGTTTCAAAACTAAGAGGACTAAAATGAACAAACATTTCGAAGAAGAACGAAAACCAAAATTGCTTGACAGTTTAGGGACTAAGAACACCCTAAAATAAATGATCAAATCTAATAAAAAAATTAAGGTAAAAACAAGTTATGATTGTATTAAAAAATTTCTTATGGAGTTTGATACGTATTAACAATGGAACTAATAAAAAAATTAAATTGTCTGACGTAACTCTTACATAAGGTAAATGAGTAATACTTACGTAGTATACATATATTTAATTGGATTTAAAATTTTGAAAAATTTTAATTGGTTGTAAGAAAAAAAGTTTGATAATTCTTTGAGAATATGCCATTGCTGTGATGAATAATGCATTGTACCTAACCTCAAACTATTCAAGTATAACTTTATTCGTTGTTCTGCACGAGGCACGAATTTTCTATAGATACTAGATATAAGTAAGTAAAAGTTGGGAAATAATAGTACACTACTATATGTTATTAAAATCCAATTTATATTTTTCAGAATAAAGTATGCAATATCAAATAATAATATTATTAAAATATATTGATTTCTTTAAATATAACTTTTCTAAAGTATGAACATTTTTATCTATTAAATTTATAAATGTTACTGTTAACGTATATGACGAATCCTAATTAATAATTCTATATTTATAAAAGAATTAATATATATTTAAAGGATTATAGAATTAATAATTATTTAAAGAATTAATTATATTCTTTACAAGAAATTTATCTTAAATTTTATTGCAAAAATAAGTACTTTTTAATGTAATTCTAAATTAATTATGAAGTTTTAGAACTTAAGATTATCATATTAGTATGATTCTTACCTGACTTCTTGCATTAATCAACAAGATTGATTAAACTAACTAAAATCGTAGATTCATTCCTATCATCTATCAAGAATTAGGAAATTTACTTGAATCTAAACTTACCCTGGTTTCCACTGCATTTAAGTCGATGAAGTAAGATGATCAATAAAGTTATCAAAATAATGAAAGCAAATCAAATAACCAACACGTAAAGCAATAACATAATACATACTAAATCAAGTACAATACAAAAAGTTTAGAGAAATTACATGCAATCCTAACTACGCAGAAGTTAACGGCTCACAATGATTTCCAATACAAGAGCATGAAGTAGCTTTTATGTTCTCATAGTTCTCTCTAAAGATACTACAATGTGTGCCTAAGAACTGTACTAAGTCACTCGCTCTCTTTGAAATAGTGTACAAAACTGACATGTAAACAATACAGACATGCTCTTGTTTTATAGACTTTAAGTGTGTTGCTTTAGCTCCCATGATGTTAATCAACCATGAGGTTTTCTCCCTAGGTGGATTTTCTCTGTGCTTAGGCTTCTAACTTGGTGTTTCAGTAATGGAGTTTTCCTTCCCAAGTAGGTTTTCTTTTCAGGCTCAACTATCAATTCTAGGCCTGAGGCTTCCTTCTAGTGAAGGTTTCTTCATGTGTGGCTCAATGCAGGCCTTGTATTTGAATCTTTCACAAACCATCTTAAAAGGCACAACGTCATCTTTAGGACCCAATGTCACCTTTCTAATTTAATTCAATTTACTTGCAAAACCAGCACATACATATTGTTACTATGGGCTCATAGCCGACCGAATGGTAAAGATGCAGAAGAGTCGCTCGCCCGATGATACCTCTCAGGTCAATGAACCGATCGGTAAAATCATCCCGACCGATGATATCTCTCAAGTCAATGAACCGATCTGTTAAATCAGCCGTTAAGGTAATTAAAAGTAATAACTGCCGGGGAACTAATGAAAATAATTGTCATTTATTGACAATTAATATTGTCATTCATTGGTAGTTAATGAGTCAGACCTAACGGTAAGCCCATTATAATTTATAAATATTTGTCTAGCAAGGACGACAAGTAACTTGGAACTGAACTTAGAGCTCTGATAACTAATCTTGATTACAAGATTACTACGCGAGATCACTGACTTGAGCGTCAGAGTGTCTTTTGCAGGCACCCTCCCTTGCGGCTTGGATAAGGAGAAGAGAGAAAACAACACAACTGAACATCGGAGCAGACAACTTTGAATGTTTTGGATTAGGGTTCTAAATCCTGCCGAAACATTTTGGCGTCTACCGTGGGGCCGAGCTATCATTCCCACTTAGCCGCAACAACCCGTGAGTGATGCTTCAAAAGAACGCCAACCTATCAACCCCTTCCGCTTGGCTCCCTTGACCCAACCTCGCTGGCTAAGTCGTTCGGCCATTGAGTCAAGCTTGTTCGGCCAAAAGGCCACTCAGGTGATGTGATCGATTTTTTGGATTAAACCATTCGACCGTTACATGGTCCTGGCATCCAGCCTCAGCTCTCGGCCATTCGACCGTGAAATCACAGTCGTTCAGCCTCGGCTGAACACCTTAAGGCCTCAACCGTTTGACATCCAGCTTTCGGGCATCAGACGTTCAATTTCAACAGGGCCTCCTAAGGCCTAAGCCGTTCGGCCTCGGCGTGGAAACCTTAAGGCCTCAGCCGTTCTGCATCCACCTTTCTAGCATCAGACGTTCAGTTTCAACAGGGCCTCCTAAGGCCTAAGTCGTTCGGCCTCGGCATGGACACCTTAAGGCCTCAGCGTTCGGCCTCCACCTTTCGGGCATCCGACGTTCGATCTCAACAGGGCCTCCTAAGGCCTAAGTTGTTCGGCCTCGGCTTGGACACCTTAAGGGCTCAGCCGTTCAGCCATGATGATTCGGCTTCACGGCCTCACTTCTTTAACCATTCGATTCCCTGCCTTGTTCGTCTGGCCGTTAGGCCTCATCTTGGCCTCTAAAAGCCTCACCTGTCCGGCCTCCTTGGCTTCCGATGGCCTTAAACGTTCGGCCTCGACTCAATCCTAGCTTCTCGGCCTGACGAGATATATCATTTGGCAATCTGCCATTCGGGATTCGACTGTTCGGCCTCAAGCTATTAGCAAAATTGGTGCTCAACTATTCGGTCGGTCGGTCTTCAAGGTAAGTCTTAGACCTCAACCATTCGGCCATAAGGCCTTAGCTACTTTGCCAAATATGGCATCCAGCTTTCGGCCCTTCGACCTCGACCTCTCAACCGGTTAGCCTCAACCTACCGGCAGATCGGCCTTACGATGCCCTCAAGTACTCTCAAATCTGGCCTTACAAGTACTCTACCGATCGTTCAACCTTTAACGCCTGGTCTCGTCAACACAACAAATCGGTCTCGACCGTTCTGCCGATTGGCCTCGCTCACACGGCCATTCAGTCTTCATCATTCAATCGCTCGGCCTAGTACGTTCGGTCATTAGGCCCAAGCTTTTGTGATTGGCCATTCGAATTTAGCGGCTCGGCCATACTTTGGTCTTAGGTAGATCCATAATCTAGCCTTGCAGGCACTTAGCCAAATTTGGCATCAAATTTTCAGGCTTCGCAGATATTCAGCCAACAATTCGGCCTCCAAAGGCTTCCACTTCTCGGCAAATTCTAGCCTCAGGGACTCGGCCTCCAGAGGCATCTGCCGGTCAGCCATACTAATCAGGATTCGGGGACAAACATAGTTCAATGGCGCGCCCACCATTTTCTTGGATTTGAAGGAATATTCAGGTATTGGCCATTTATCTTGAGTCTACATTCGGAAAGGCTCATCATATTGGTGTCGTCACTGAAGTCATGGGCAAGTCTAGCTAACCAGTTGCTTGAGCAAACTCGTCCGCGTAAAACTTGTCGGTTGCATGGTGGACTCCCACGCGAGACTGCCAAGCAGATCGCCCAATCATTCTCTTCTTCGGGAAGGTCTCCCCTTCTGCTACCAAAACTGAGTGGATCTATCTCCTCGATGATGACCACCGCGTGACCGGTTTTCTCATCATTGGTGACGCTCACTATCAATGAAACTATCGCCCCTTCATCAGCATCCTCGCATTCGATGGCTCTTTCGTGTCTTCCTGCACGACTAAGAATATGCTACGCTCGGCCTAGTACGTTCGTTCATTAGGCCCAAGCTTTTGTGATTGGCCATTCGAATTTAGCTGCTCGGCCATACCTTGGTCTTAGGTAATTCCATAATCTAACCTTGCAGGCACTTAGCCAAATTTGGCATCAAATTTTCAGGTTTCGCAGATATTCAGCCAACAATTCGGCCTCCAAAGGCTTCAACTTCTCGACAAATTCTAGCCTCAGGGACTCGGCCTCCAGAGGCATCTGCCGGTCGGCCATACTAATTAGGATTCAGGGACAAACATAGTTCAATGGCGCGCCCACCATTTTCTTGGATTTGAAGGAATATTCAGGTATTGGTCATTTATCTTGAGTCTACATTCGGAAAGGCTCATCATATTGGTGTCGCCGCTGAAGTCATGGGCAGGTCTAGCTAACCAGTTGCTTGAGCAAACTCGTCCGCGGAAAACTTGTCGGTTGCATGGTGGACTCCCACGCGAGACCGCCAAGCAGATCGCCCAATCATTCTCCTCTTCGGGAAGGTCTCCCCTTCTGCTACCAAAACTGAGCGGATCTATCTCCTCGATGATGACCACCGCGTGACCGGTTTTCTCATCATTGGTGACTCTCGCTATCAATGAAACTATCGCCCCTTCATCAGCATCCTCGCATTCGATGGCTCGTTCGTGTCTTCCTGCACGACTAAGAATACGCTCATTAAAACCTTCAATCTAATCTTACCCACCGACGACCCCTTCGCAGTGGTCTGTGCCCTCATGGGAAGCATTGATAGGTCCTATCACGAAGCCCACAACCTTATCGCCCATGACCAGTGCCTAGCTGGCATCCGCTTGACCCTAAAACGGGCCTCGTAACCACTTAGGACGAGCGCCGCAATAGCCACTGAACACGACGACGAGGTGCCCGAGATCCTTGCCGCATGCGCCCTTCACTTGAACAAATGCTTGATCCAGTAACAATCATAGAGCATGATTGCATCTTTGAAAGTGTCCATGAGCACTACAACAGTGACCATGAATCAGGCAACATTTGGTCCTTACCGATAAACTTCAAAGCATCAAAACAAGTGTAAGAATATAGTTGAATACCGAAACAAAACAGGCACCTCAACTCTTATTTAGCTAGCACCTCCCCGAGCAGTGATAATTCATATGGTCATCATCCACATCTTCTATTGTTCTTTTATGCAGGTCATAAGACTCTAAAGTAGTTACATCAACATCAAGACCGAACGGTCTCACTCGCTCGGTCGTCTGGCCTCAACATTTCGACCGAGCGGTCACATCTATATTCTTGGTATTATCTTGCAGGTCATAAGACTCTAAAGCAGATACATCAAGACCGAACGGTCTCACTCGCTCGGTCGTCTGGCCTCAACTCAAACTAAAATTTCAGCTACATTTTTCTGACCGTTCAAAATTCTAGTGTTGTTTTTCTTCGGTGCAGATATCAGGACTCTGTATACAAACTACTTGGCCAACTTTGAACAACCGATTGGCAGGGAACATTTTTCAACTATGTGAGGCAGATTTCTTTTGTGAACTCTTACCTTGGTCTTAGGGCACGCTCCTAGTGAACTCCTAAGACCTAAACCGAGCAGGTGAGACAGATTTCTTTTGTGAACTCTCACCTTGGTCTTAGGGCATGCTCCTAGTGAACTCCTAAGACCTAAACCGAGCAGGTGAGGCAGATTTCTTTTGTGAACCCTTACCTTGTTCTTAGGGTATGCTCCTAGTGAACTCCTAAGACCCAAACCGAGCAGGTGAGACAGATTTCTTTTATGAACTCTCTCACCTTGGTCTTAGGGCACGCTCCTAGTGAACTTCTAAGACCTAAATCGAGCAGGTGAGGAAGATTTCTTTTGTGAACTCTCACCTTGGTCTTAGGGCACGCTCCTAGTGAACTCCTAAGACTTAAGCCAAGGTGAGGCAGATTTCTTTCGTGAACTCTCACCTTGGTCTTAGGGCACGCTCCTAGTGAACTCCTAAGACCTAAACCGAGCAGGTGAGGCAGATTTCTTTTGTGAACTCTCACCTTGGTCTTAGGGCACACACTCCTAGTGAACTCCTAAGACCTAAACCGAGTAGGTGAGGTAGATTTCTTTCGTGAACTCTCACCTTGGTCTTAGGGCACGCTTCTAGTGAATTCCTAAGACCTAAACCGAGCAGGTGAGGCAGATTTCTTTCGTGAACTCTCACCTTGGTCTTAGGGCACGCTCCTAGTGAACTCATAAGACCTAAACTGAACGGTGAGGCAGATTTCTTTCGTGAACTCTTACCTTGGTCTTAGGGCACGCTCCTAGTGAACTCTTAAGACCTAAATCAAGCGGTAAAGCAAGCTCTTTCATGAACTATCGCCTTGGCCTGGGAACACTTCAAAGGAACTCTTAGCGCAAAACCCTCTCGGACAATAAAAAAGTCATGCTAGGATGAATTGAAACTCAGGTAAAATCCTCTGTCGATCAATATAACTTTATAAACCCAACACAATATCAAAAATTTTGCTAGGGCTTGGGAGGCTTATGTTACTATGGGCTCATAGTCGACCGAACGGTAAAGGTGCAGAAGAGTCGTCTGACCGATGATACCTCTCAGGTCAATGAACCGATCGGTAAAATCAGCCCGACTGATGATACCTCTCAAGTTAATGAATCGATCGGTTAAATCAGCCGTTAAGATAATTAATAGTAATAACTGTCGGGGAGTTCATGAAAATAATTGTCATTTATTGACAATTAATATTGTCATTCATTGGTGGTTAATGAGTCAGACCTAACGGTAAACTCATTATAATTTATAAATATTTTTCTAGCAAGGAAGAAAGGTAACTTGGAACTGAACTTAGAGCTCTGATAAGTAATATTGATTACAAGATTACTACGCGAGGTCACTGACTTGAGCGTCAGAGTGTCTTTTGCAGGCACCCTCCCCCGCAACTTGGACAAGGAGAAGAGAGAAGCCAGCACAACTGAACATCAGAGCAGACAACTTTGAATGTTTTGGATTAGGGTTCTAAATCCTGCCAAAACACATATCAATTTCCACTTTCTATAACTTCTCCACTGCTTATTTAGTGATTTTGTTTTATAAAAAAAAAAAAAAGCATATTCCGTGATTAAAGACAAAATGAGTTTAATTACTATGATTTTTATCAAATTTTTACTATGAGTAGAGACCCTACGACTTCACTTTGTTGCATCAGACCTATTCCATGGGAATGATGATCGATTTCTTAACATCTGGGCACTCTCCTTGGGATTGGCCAAACCTTTTCTTTCGGACTGTGACCCTTTACTTTGTAATGGTCACTGAATCCTTTTTTATATAGGTCTTCTGCTTAGAAATAGGAAAAAAAAAATTATCCTCTGCATGGTAATGGTTGTTAAATCCCCATATTTTAGATAAAAACTCTGTACTTGAAAATGGTTAAATATGTAAATTTCAAACATATTTTTTTAAAAAGAATACAAAACTAAAAGAAAGAAAATTTTAGAATCTCTCAAATTCATGTCATCAGGACCTTCTCCATGTAAATGATCACTAATTTCTATTTAGAAGGTCTTCTATGGAAGGTCAAATTCATCCTCTCTTTTTTATCATGACTCACTTCATGGAATTGGTTATTGTATCTATTTAGGTTTAGTGATTTTCTTATTCATTTTTCTCTCTTTATTTATGTTTGAAAACTGAACGAAATTAATATTTTTATCTTTTAATCTGAAAATAGAAAAATATTAAAATATCATATTATCTAATAAAATTTAAATAAAAGAGACATTTGATAAAATTCAATTCGAAATGCACACTTATATACATCATAATGTATCAAAACTCTTCCCTCGTCTTTTAAACACCTAATATCCTTAATACATGTGATTTAAATGATTAGTGAAGAAAGAAATTTATCTAACAAAATAAATATCAATTCTTATTATGTAATAATTCAAATATCATTCGAAATTTATGACCACAAATCATAATTTTCACCACTCTCAACAAACATTCTCATGCAATATAATTAATTAAAACAAAATTATAAATCAATTAATATACAAATTATTATTCATTTTTCTTCTTGGAAAGTTAATCTTGTATTTTTTACACATAGATTTGGTTTGATCCCATAGGAGGATACTTTAAATCCATAAACCCATTCCAATTTTTTATTGTATTTAATATTAGTGATGTGTTTGACAGATGCTCACTTGGGCTATATTTATTCTCTATAGTTTATTGTTTTATTTCTTCTAGTGTCTCCACTTTTCAAGTTAAACTTTTATAGACCCTAAATAAGATCCAATAAATACGCTTTTCCACGAGGTCATGAATAAAAAATCAATGCTACCACCATCACCTTTTGTTCATCTCTAAAAGACTACAAATAATAGACGAACAAAAATGAATTGAATTCGTCTTCCAAATCTGTAAATCAGATATTTAATAAATAATTACAGATGAAAAATAATGAAGCTATCTTCTAGTTATTCTTGAAATGCAGCTCCTTATCTACTCTTAATTTGACCCGATAAGCAATTTCACCTCAAGGAACTTGTGACAACTCATCTCGCAAGATTTCGGGTGAGTAAATAATTATTATACTCGTGTCATTATGTAGATGATACAGCTTCTATGGCGCTGCCTAAGGGCCATGCAGCCTCAACAAGAGCATCGTGGTATTTAACTTTCTTCACTAACGTCATCTGTTGCCATGGATCTAGGCCTGCCAAAACAAGAATCCAGTCAGTGCAGGAAGAGAATAATATTCTCAACATTTTGCAGAAAGATTGACCTAAGAAAAAGAAAAAGACTTAGCAGAAAGCATCATTGTCATCAATAATTGTTCCAACACGATTACGAAACCTACCGAATCCATCAACAAGCAATGTATATTGGTATAAGAGATCCATGCATAAATATGGACGGTTCCCTTCCTCAACAAGTGGATAAAAGGATTTGACATCTTCAATCTTTGTTCGACAAGCTTGCTTAGATGCAGCCTCGAAATCCACGGGACGAACCTTCACAACGGGTGAGTTTGGGTCGGCAAAACCAGCCTATGAATAAATAATATGATTAGCATGGAAAAGTTGCATTAAATGAATGGACTCATATCAATATTTCGTCCAAGGGTGAATAAAATAAGCAATACCTCAGCTGCCCGGTCAAAGAAAAATGAGGCAACAAAAAGATTTTTCTGTCCATCACCGCCACCACCATTCCATATCCCACCAAAAGTGCACTTCATATGTGTGCATTTTGACTCGTTAACCTGGAGAGCCTTAAGAGCTATGCTTTTGCATTCATTCAAGCTTGCACCAGAAAGATAGGATGAAGCCTTAAACGACTTTCCTCCATATTTGTAAGTTCCTGAGGATGTTTTAAAAGAAAACTTCTTATTGGCATAAAAATAGAACCAAGCATGCAGAAAGCCAAAGTAATATTCACCGTTAAAGCCATCTAAGATGCAAGGGTTTCCAAAATCATCTGAAACCTTTAAAATCTTCGCACGAGCTGCTAGTAAACCATAGCCCAAGTAACTGAAAGCAAAATGCTAAAACCTATTGACCATGAAGATGGAATTGTATTACAGAATATCTATCTATCTGAAAATCAGGGTAAAGACTACAGAGGTGGGCACTCGCAGATCCCATAAAAACATAACATCTCAAAATGGCATGTCAAGAGCAAGAAGAAAAACCTGTGAACATAGAGGTAATATTTCCTTCCCCTAAGGAACATCTCCTTGACATATTGGTCCTCTCCAACTGATACAGTTGGAGCCCCGGTAGCATCTGTCTCTGAGATGGCATATGCCATCTGAACAGATCCACCTCCAAGATCAACTACCCCAACTGTCTCTGAATAATCTCTTCCTAGGTTTCCCAGTAGATAGTTGATAGTCACCTATATAAAACAGAAGGCCAGGTAAAACTAACTAAATACCGTAGAGGAGAGTGAACACAACATCTTAACTTAATTTCCGTTCTGCTTACTCTTGATCTTCAAAATTTTAGTCACTGTGGAACCATGCAAATGTTTTCTAGCAGTGTATAATTTTAGCTGCCAGGAAATGCTATCTAAGCAGATATCATATACAAAGAACTTGAAATAACAGGTTAGAACTCGAGCCTTCCAGGATACCAAAATTAGCATTCGACAAGTATTTTATATTGTATTTTCTACACGTCTTATACATCTAAGCATTCCTCCCATAACTCTTCAAATAAAGAAAAAAGCTATCAATAAAAAATTGTGTTACACAGTTGGCAGCCAATGTTGAATTTTGTCTAATCTTTACGATAGAGACAGATTATGTGATTATGTGATTATGTATATGTTAGGTGATTATCCATGAATAACGTATGGTATATAGTGTCCATTGCAAGGCCACTTCATTGGCATCTCGGTGTAGTTTAAACTAAGCAAGGATCTGCACATCTATGTGAACATGCATTGGCAAAGAAGCTAGTTTAAGAGCTTAGAAATTAAAATTAGCACTAACAGGAAAACTAGTGGAAATAGATGGCGGCATAAAATTAACTTTTAGTGCTTAAAAGAATATGTTGGAGAAAAGGCTAGGGAATTGGATACTATGTTTTATCCTTTGGTACCAAAGCAAAGTAAGATCCAGAAATGATATAAAAGTGCATGTATAAAAGAAAAGAATCCACTGAGAAAAGTATCAATGCTTTCGACTGTCAACAATCCACCAGAGTCATATGTATCTTGTGTAAAGTGCAAGTATATCTCATGACTCAGACTTCAGTAAATGGACTCAATTATTAGTATATATCAAACCAACAATAGCAAAATAGAAAAAGAAGGAAAAAGGAAGAAAAAGAAATTTAGCATTTCTTGTAAACTTGTCACAATTATTGTACCATATCATCACTTCATTACTGATATAATAGTCAGAGTACATTTAGCCCACTGCTTATACAGTTCACACCCAAAATCATTTCTACACTATAATAACCCCTAAATCAAGTATGCTAAATAAGGGACAATATGTTTGAACAAGATTCTCCGTAAGTTTTTCCTGGAGGGAAAAAAAATGAAATACATTTTTCTATAGTTGACACTTTCTTCCACAATAATAGTATTATAATTACTCAAACTATTAGTATTGAATCTATGTCTAGCTGCCACATCGCTAATGACCAAATCAGTGATTAAATCCAACTCCCCATAAATTAAAGGGCAATGTCATTACAACAACGGAGCATTATCAAACTAGATTGAAATTTAAATTCTTAAAAACCATGGAGTTACATTGTCAGGAGTTCAGCATTTATGCTGATTTAGAAATTTCCCCCACCTTTCATGGTACAGACTACAGACTTCTCTTTTATATATCTGTCACTGACTATAGATGGTTTCTATAGTGACTTGTTACTACATATTTTCAGAGATTGAAGTGCTCTTTAGAGAAAATGTATTGTAACTATCCACTGGAACTAAAGCATGTAACTTACATAAGTTAGAAATATCGAGTTCATATGCATACCCATTGAAAAGCACCTTCTTGTGTTCCATCCAGCACTCTTACCGAATCAGAATCAGATTTTAGAGTGCTTCTTTGCTTAAGCAAATCCCGAACCTTACATTCACAAATAGTGGAAGCAACACAAGTTTAAAGGGTTGAGTATGGCTACTACATGCGAATAACATTAAACATGAGCAAGATGCAGCAAGTAATTTTTACCGCTTGCAAAATCCTGTCAGAAGCATCCCCTTCCAAAGCCCTCAACCCTGCAGTTGCCTGTATTATCATTTAAAAGTTTTCAGATACTCCAAAAGAATATGAATATAAGATAATAAAAAAATATGACAACACACACCCCAACTCTGACAGGTGTCTTCGGCCGAAACTCCTGAGGAACAACACTCTCAGCTTTATCCAATAGTGTAATCAAAGATTCAGCTGCCTGTTGTGGATTCTGTGCATAAGCACTCAAACCAGGTTTAATCTGCAAAATCATAAAAATGTTACCACCACACCAAGGGTCTAGCTTTTAAAATACGTTGTGACTGTGTTTTTATCACAACACCAAGGTTTTTAGAGTATCTACAACCACAATTGTGGCCTCATTTGTTTGAAATTTAAGAATTTAAGAATATATTTCTTTTAGAATTTAAAATCTTGTTTCAATTTTGAAAAATTCAAGGACATTGTTGAAATAGACACATTCAAATTTTAGCATAATTAAATACTGATGACAATAAAATATGGAGAAATTTCAAACATACATTCCACATATTTCAATAATACCTCTCATCACTACTCATGGGCCAAATAGATAAAAATCAAACACATTTCCACAAGCATGCTTGGTTACAAGTTAAAAAGACATCATGTCACGATCTATTTGTTTGAGAGGCAAGCCTATTGGTCAAGTCATAATGGCATTGAATATCACTTCAAAATATTTTGAGCCTTTTACCAAAAAGTGTTGTACGTTTTGAACAATCTAAGAGTGGTAGTGAACGGTAGTGGAAGGTGGCTTATATTTTGCTGAACAAGATTGAGACTATTAGATCCGCTCTGATGCCAACTTGAGATAAATAAAGTAGACAATATATTTTAGAAAACTTAATTCACCTCTCTTATGTTCTCATATTTATATTGATAGAATTCTGTCAAATTGAGTAAGGGGAAGAGCAAAGATAGATATAGAGATAGGTACAACTTATATGTACATCACTTACTTTCAAGTAAAACTAATTAATGCATATATTTAATACCTATTCTAACATAAATGTATCATTTTTAGTCCTCTCAGTGGTTCAAATAGCAACTTATAAAAGGATTAAAAGTGATTTAAGATAATGCTTTGAGAATTAAAAGTGGGGCGTGTCAAAAGTATAGAGAAAGCAAAATCAGATTTTAAAGAGACTAATACTGAATTTTTTAGTATTTTAGAGATACCAAGATCACATTTTTATCTATGGGCTTAATTGCTCGGGTGATTCCCACTTTCAGGATAGTGTTTACTTGGTCCCCGCTCTTAAAAAAGTGTCAATTTCGTCCTGAAATGCATTAATATACATCAATCAAGTCCATTCCATTAATTTTTCAGAAACGACATTAATTGTATGGTGATGTGGCAAAACAGTGTGATGATGTGGCAAAACACATTTGCAATGAGTAAAAATGTGTAAATGTATTGTGGAATGGTGTTCTTCACGTGTCATTTTAATGGAGAAGTTTGAAGCTTGCCCTAACTGAAGTTTAAACCCCAAGTGAAGTTTGAAGTTTGTCCTAGTAACAGATCATGTTATAGTGCCTTTCAATTGGGAGCATATTCCTAGAAGAGCGAAGGATTATGATGGATTTGAACCTCAACCTCCTATACAGACTTCAATTTCCCTAGCCCCAACTCTTCCCCTTGGAAATTCCAAAAACCAAGCCAAACAACCATTGGAAAGGACACTAATACTGCAAATAATTTTAGATCCCCAAGCACATCATATTCTTTTAGTGAGAAATAGACTGTGACAGATAATGCAAAGATGGGAAAATAGAAAAGGTGAAAGAGAACGATGACAATCAAACTCAAGAGCTGCATCACCAGCCAAGCAGGATCTAAGGAAAAAATGGACCAGTGAATCAAGCATGTATACTTACATTAGTGAAATGAAGCTGTTACGTACCTGATATGAGAACTTGCCACTCCCTTCCCTTATAAAACCCCAAAGGCAATTAACAATGGTATTTGACTGAATAAAACTCTTTATTACTGCAAATATGGGTATCACAATAACAACCAATAACTGGGAGCAGGGTCTCCGTCAGCTATTTGAGAGCCTAACCTCTCTTACAAACTTCTTAATCAAAAACATCCCCTAAGCCCTAGATTCCTCCTTTATTAATACTAATTACTCCTCCCCGAAAAGGTAGGGAATAATAGTAATTATGCCTATTTATTATAATTATCTGGTAAGAATATTTTTATCCTTATTTACTATATTTACTACTGTAATATCCTGAAGTGCGTCCCTTGAATTTCCCGCTTGTCCTACGATTGTCAGTTAGACGCTCGTTGTTGCTTCCGCTTGTTCAGGACGCTCGTCCTCGCTCCGCTCGTTCAGCCCTGTTGCTCCCACTCGCTCAGGACACTCGTCCTCGCCCCTTGTTGCCTCCACTTGCTCAGGACGCTCGTCCTCGCTCCGCTCGCTCAGTTTCCATTCGATCAGGACGCTCGTCCTCGCCCCTCGTTGCTCCGCTCGCTCAGCTTCCACTCGCTCAGGACGCTCGTCCTCGCCCCTCGTTGTCTCCACTTGCTCAGGACGCTCGTCCTCGCTCTGCTCGCTCAGCTCTCTTTCTCTTCCCCTTATCGTTCGGCCATCGTACTCCTCTCTTTCAACCGTTCGGCCCCTGTCCTCTACCGTACGGTTCCCTTCCCTATCCCTCCTATATCTTCTTCTCTCGTAAACTCGCCAGGCCCTAACATTACCCACCTCCTGAAGATCAACCTTGCCCTCAAGGTTGAAGTCAGGATATTGATCTTGGATGGTTATGGCATCTTCCCATGTTGCCCCGTCTGGTCCTCCCTCTTGCCATTCGATCAACAATTCCTGCCGTTCGTCCTCTCCTTGTTGCACCTGCCTTTTATCTAGAACTCTGACCGGCCGTGGAGATGGTCCCTCCATCTCCAAGTCTATGGGTAACTCTTTCTCCACCCTGTTCTCCCCCACGGCCTTCTTTAATTGCGACACGTGGAACACTGGATGTATCCGTGCGGATTCGGGTAGTTGCAACTTAAATGCCACTTCACCTATCTGCTGGATGACCTGGAAAGGTCCAAAATACCGAGCGGCTAGCTTAGAATGTAGTGTGGACGGCATCGACGTCTGTCGGTGGGGTCTGATCTTCAGATATACCCAATCTCCCACCTCTACATGGGACGGCCTTCTTGCCTTGTCGGCCTGCCTCACCATTAATTCCTGAGCCCTGGCTAGGTGGAACTTTAGCTGGTTGAGTGCCTCATCTCTTGTCTGTAACTCCTGGTTGACGGCTTCCACTAAGGTTTCCCCCGGAACGAACCTGTGCAGGGAGGGAGGAGACCTCCCATATACTGTTTCAAATGGGGTGCATTTGGCCGATTCTTGATAGCTGGTGTTGTACCAATATTCTGCCCAGGGTAGTACTATGCTCCATCCCTTTGGTTGTTCTGAGCAGAAACATCTCAGATAACCCTCCAATACCCTATTTACGACCTCGGTCTGTCCATCTGATTCAGGATGATAGGCGGTGCTCATCCTTAGTTGAGTGCCTTGTAATTTAAACAACTCCTTCCAAAAATTACTCAGGAACAGTGGATCCCGGTCACTTACTATAGATATTGGTACCCCATGCAATCGGACGATCTCCTTTACAAACACTTCAGCTACGGTTCGAGCGGAATAAGGATGTTTCAGTGGTATGAAATGTCCGTATTTGCTGAGACGGTCTACCACTACTAGCACGGCATCATACCCTCGAGACTTAGGTAACTTCACAATAAAATCCATGCTTATCTCCTCCCAAATGGCGTTGGGAATGGGTAAAGGTTGCAGCAACCCCTGCGTTGAGGATGTCAAGTATTTATGTTGTTGACATACCAAGCAGCTTGCAACGAAGTCGGTCACTGCTTTCTTCATTCCTACCCAATAAAGAGATTGCGCCACCTTGCGATAAGTTTGATATACCCCTGAGTGTCCTCCTGTCTGCGTGGTATGGAACTCGACTATCAACTTGGGTACCCAGGCCGAGCGGGCAGACAGCACAAGCCTCCCCTTATAGTGTAACCTCTCGTGTTCCAGAGTGAACGAGGGGTGGGAGTTGGGGTCTTTTCTCAAATCTTCTATCACCTTCCTTAACTCTTCATCTGCCTCGACTTCTTCCAAAATCTCCCCGAAGTCTTGCCAGTACGGCCGGGCCATCACTCTCAATTCCTTTTCTTCCTGCGGATCATCCTCTTCCCTCCGTGATAGGGCGTCTGCTACTTTGTTGGTTACACCTGATTTGTACACGATTTCAAAGTCATAACCCAGGAGCTTTGCAATCCAATTCTGCTGATTCTGAGTGGTGATGTGTTGCTCCAAAAGGTACTTCAGGCTCCTTTGATCGGTGTGAACCACAAACCGTTGTCCCAAAAGGTAGGGCCTCCAGTGTTGTATGGCTAAAACCAACGCCATTAATTCCTTCTCATATATCGATTTTCTCAGTGACCCCTCGGATAACGCTTTACTAAAGAAAGCTATGGGTTGCTTTCCTTGCATGAGTACCGCTCCTATCCCTCTTCCCGATGCGTCACACTCAATGTGGAAAGGCTGGTCAAAATCAGGCAGAACGAGCACGGGTGCAGTAGTGATTGCCTTCTTCAACCTTGACATAGCTTCCTCTGCTTGCTCCGTCCATGCAAACTGCCCTTTTTTAAGGAGGTCGGTCAAGGGCTTGGCAATCTTCCCATAATCCTTCACAAACCTCCTATAGTATCCTGTCCGTCCCAAAAATCCCCTCAAAGCCTTCACCGTCTTCGGTTTCTCCCAGTCCATCACGGCCCTTACTTTGTCTTCGTCCATTTCTACACCCCTCGCGGATATCCGGTGACCCAGATAGCCTATTTGTGTTCTGCCGAACTCACATTTCTTTCTGTTGGCTACCCACCTGTTGGTCACGAGTTCCCCTAGCACCGTCCCCACATGCTCTAAGTGCTCCTCCCAGGATCGGCTATACACCAATATATCATCAAAGAATACCAGTACGAATTTCCGCAGGTAAGGCTGCATCAGGCTGTTCATTGCACTCTGGAATGTGGCTGGTGCGTTGGTGAGGCCGAACGGCATCACCATGAACTCGTAGTGACCCTGGTGCGTCCGGAAAGCCGTTTTCTCTATGTCGCCTTCTCCCATTCGTATCTGGTGGTAGCCTGACTTCAAATCCACCTTTGAAAAGTATTTGGCCCCTCTCAGTTCGTCTAGCAGTTCCTCTATCAGGGGAATAGGGAATTTATCGGATACCGTGGCTCGGTTAAGGGCCCTGTAATCCACACAAAATCTCCAGCTGTCATTCTTCTTCTTCACTAAAATTACCGGGCTCGAATATGGACTGTTGCTCGACCTTATGACGCCCGTTTTCAGCATTTCGGCCACCTGCTTCTCAATCTCCCCCTTCATCACATGGGGGTAACGGTACGGCCTTACATTCACGGGATCCGTCCCTTCTTTTAAGGGAATTTGATGAACCATGCCCCTATCTGGCGGTAGTCCGCTCGGTTCGTGAAATATGCTCACGTGCTGCTCCAAAATTCGCTTCATGTCATACGTCTGCTTCTTTGTCAACTCCGGACCGAACGGTACTTCTTCCTGGTCGTACGGTTTTCTTTCCTCGCCCTTTTCTGTCTCCCCAAGCTCCCACAACAGCAACCAGGCCTCTACTTCTTTCATTTTGAACAATGCTTCGGGTTCCACCAATCTCCGAGTTAAAGTCGGATCTCCCTTAATGGTCGTGATGCGCCCTGCTTGACCGAACGCCATGGTTAGCTTGCCCCAGTTTAATGTTACTTCTCCCAGCTTAGCCAGCCATTCTACCCCCAGTATCACATCCACTCCGCCCAGTTCGAACAGGTGGAATCGTTCGGTAATCACAGCCTCTCCCATGTGAATCATTACTTTTTCACAACACCCCTTCGTCTCCTTTCTCTGCCCATCTCCCAAACTCACCCTATAGGGTGGTGTATCTACTACGGGTAATGCCAGTTCTTCTACTAATTCTCTGCTTATGAAGTTGTGGCTGGCGCCACTGTCAATCAAAATCAGTACTTGTTTCGTCCCTATCTGTCCATGCAACTTCATCTTTCTGGGCTGGGTGAGCCGTCCTGCCGAGAATGCAGATAGCTCCATTTGATCGAGTTCGGCTTCAGCTTCTTCTTCCCCGCATGATTCCTCGTCTTCTGCCAGTATCAGCATCCGAAGACTCCTTTCCGGACAGCGATGGCCTGGACCGAACGGTCCTCCACACCTGAAACACCTCCCTTCTTCCCTTCGTTTGACATATTCAGCGTACGGTAAATCCCGTACATTCCTGCCTTGATTGTTTGAGAACGTTCGTTCTCCTTCTCTCCTTGGGACCCCTTCCTTCCCTCCTGTCCGGCCCCTCTCGGCGGTTCCCGTTCAGTTCTGATTATGACGGCTGGGGTCCGTCCTTACTACTGAACCGCTCGGTTTTCCCCACGTCTGTCCCTTGCTCATGATCCCTCCTTCCGCCTTTATGCCCCCTTGGCATTCTTCCACGTCCTTTGCTAGTCTCATTACGTCCATAAATTCCCTCGGGTCAAGCAACCTGAGTTGATTACGGATCCCCTCCTGCAAGCCTGCCATGAAGTATCCCATCAGCTGTGCCTCGGGTAATTTTTCTGCTTGGCCGACCAACACTTCGAATTCTTGGATGTATTCCTCCATGGTCCCTGATTGTTTACAGGCCGCCAGTCTCTCGAAGACCGTTCCCCGGTTTCTGCCTCCAAACCGGATCACCAACGCTTCTTTTAATCCGGCCCACGAACGGTTCCTGGCCTTCTCCCTCCAAAACCTGAACCAGTGTCCCGCGATTCCCTCCATGCTGATGTAGGCTAGGCGCAACTTTTCTTCCTCCGGCACCCCTTGCAGTTCGAAGAATTTGTCCGCTCTATAGATCCAATTCAGAGGATCGCTGCCTTCGAATATGGGTAAGTCCACCCTTCTCCTCCAATACGGTTGCTCCTCTCTGTGTCCACCCTCTAGGCCGCCGCCATCTCTCTCGTCCTCCTCATTCCTTCTCCCATTGACAGACCCCTGACTACCATCAGGGTTTCCCTCATATCGTCGACCTCGCTCTCCCATCACCTTCACCAGTTCCTGGACTGCCGCTTCCAGTCCTCCCATGGAGATTTGTATGGTCTCCAATCTTCCCTCGACAGCATTTACTCTTCCTTCCATAATGCTTTCCTCCTCTCAATAGGATCCGGCAGGTCGGACCAATTGTTACGTACCTGATATGAGAACTTGCCACTCCCTTCCCTTATAAAACCCCAAAGGCAATTAACAATGGTATTTGACTGAATAAAACTCTTTATTACTGCAAATATGGGTATCACAATAACAACCAATAACTGGGAGCAGGGTCTCCGTCAGCTATTTGAGAGCCTAACCTCTCTTACAAACTTCTTAATCAAAAACATCCCCTAAGCCCTAGGTTCCTCCTTTATTAATACTAATTACTCCTCCCCGAAAAGGTAGGGAATAATAGTAATTATGCCTATTTATTATAATTATCTGGTAAGAATATTTTTATCCTTATTTACTATATTTACTACTGTAATATCCTGAAGTGCGTCCCTTGAATTTCCCGCTTGTCCTACGATTGTCAGTTAGACGCTCGTTGTTGCTTCCGCTTGTTCAGGACGCTCGTCCTCGCTCCGCTCGTTCAGCCCTGTTGCTCCCACTCGCTCAGGACGCTCGTCCTCGCCCCTTGTTGCCTCCACTTGCTCAGGACGCTCGTCCTCGCTCCGCTCGCTCAGTTTCCATTCGCTCAGGACGCTCGTCCTCGCCCCTCGTTGCTCTGCTCGCTCAGCTTCCACTCGCTCAGGACGCTCGTCCTCGCCCCTCGTTGTCTCCACTTGCTCAGGACGCTCGTCCTCGCTCCGCTCGCTCAGCTCTCTTTCTCTTCCCCTTATCGTTCGGCCATCGTACTCCTCTCTTTCAACCGTTCGGCCCCTGTCCTCTACCGTACGGTTCCCTTCCCTATCCCTCCTATATCTTCTTCTCTCGTAAACTCGCCAGGCCCTAACAGAAGCAGTTAGGTAGGCTTTTTCCCTTTCGTCGTTCAAGAACTGCTACTGCTATTGGCATATCTCATTTTCCAAGAAAATCTCAACCTCTCTTTCCTAAAGTGAATTCGTTTGGTGATACCAAACATGCTCACAATAATCTCTCTAGAAAATTGAAATTTCCTAGTAGAGGATCTGCGAATACTATAAAATCACTTCTTTTCTTCGTTGTTGGAATCTCCAATTCGTAAGATTAATTTTTTTTCTGAACCCTAATCCCAAATTTCCACATTAGAAAGCCTTATGGGTTATACACGTCAGAAAACAAATATCACGACACCACAAAATTCCCACCACAGCAAGCCCAATAAGTTAACATTAACTATTTAAACGACATGAACAAAAATGGACTTGATTGATAAGCAAGCCCAATAAGTTAACATTAACTATTTAAACGACATGAACAAAAATGGACTTGATTGATACACGTTAATGCATTTGAGGATGAAATTGACACTTCTTTTAAGAGTTGGGACCAAGTAGACACACTATCCTGAAAGTAAGGACCACCCGAGCAATTAAACCTTATCTATAATTTATTTTATGTGTCTATTTGAACAAGTTTATCATGTCAGAAATACAAAATAAAAGTAATTAAGTAAGTTTTTCCATAAGTTAAAATTACCAAGTTAAAAATAAGGATTTAGAGAAACTTTATGAAAGAATTTCTACAAATTAACTTATGCATAAACTAATTTTAGTTCAGAAAGAAATTTATTAAATGTGTTCCTCATTATCTCTCCTAAAAGTATTTATGGAGAAATTTGTCTAAACAAATCTAAATCAATTCAATGTTTGTATACTTGGACTAAAATAAGTTTTTTTTTTAATATGAAGTGAAACTTGTTGAGAATATAGATCCAAGCAAAAACATGAAGTGATTTGATTTGATGCTCTAAACCATTTGATGATTAAAGTGATGAGGTGTTGACCTTGGAATTGAAATTGTTATTGAGTTGTATTTTTGTGGGTTTAGAGTTGTAATCAAGTTTACAATCCGTGATCTCACTTAAAATTGATTAAATTGGTTTATAGAAGTGTTAAGAGCCTTTAATAAAAGACTTATTTTAATTTATTGAAAAGAGTTTTAGTCAACTAAAATGTTCTTGAACTTACTAGGTTTGCAAGTTAGAACACCTTGGTCAACTAAACTCTCAAGTTAATCAACTAAAATAACTTTAGCAATTTAATAAGTTGACTATGTTTTAGTCTATTAAATCAAACTTTTAATGAATTAAAATCACTAAGTCATTTTGAATTAAATCTCGTTTTAGCCCGAAAAAAGTCATCCAACTTGATCTTGCTTTGCTTTAGCTTACTAAAAGAGGTTTAGTTGGTTAGAACTGTCAGATCTACAAAGTTATAATTCCAACTCTTCTTACATACGAAATAACTCAAATTCTAATCAATTAGAATACTTGAAATTTTGAAAATACCGAGTAAGAGTTTTGCATTTTGGAAAACACTTTGTTGGATCTACTCATCAAGAATCATAGAATCATGAACATCGATTAATCACCTTACTTTGAAGATCACTATTCTTTTTTTTTTCTTGGTTTGAGTTGAAATTTTTCCAGGTGATCTTGTTTCATATTCTTTTCCATTTTTTGTGTTGTATTGTTCTTAATTAGGGTGGTCAAGAGAATATGATTGTGATAGTTTCACAAGTGGTGTTGTAGATGTTGTACAATTCAAGATATTATGTTGTATATTTTCCTGTTTTCTTCAGAAGTTCTTCTAAACCTTGAAAATTTAGTAGATTGGCTTATTTGAGTGATTTAGCAATAGGATATAGATATCTTGAAAGGGGTGAACCATTATAATTTCTCGTGTTTTTCTCTTAGTCTTATCTCATATAACTCTTAATTGCATTGATTTGCTATTATATGCTTTCGAATTTTAAAGAATATTGAATGTAGCATTACCAATGGTTTAAAATGAGGTTTTATCAACAACTGACTGAATCAAAGACGGATATTTATTCATTTGCAAAACGTTTTTGAGATTTGTAAAAAGTTTAATTTCTTCCCCTAGATCTCAACCCAATGCTAACAAAACCTTTCAGATAAGATTCTAAAAATCATGAGTTAAAAATTATTGACTTCCTTCTTCTCTCCTCTTCTATCCCTCCAAATCTACCACAAATGTAAAAAAGCTTTTACATTTAACTTTCCTAAAAATTGAAAATTAAAGGGGATAAGTGAATTTTAGCTTATATAACAAGTTTTAATATTCTTTTTAATATTTATCTGTGCAACTTACTGACCAGTTTATGTCATATTTCCTTCTTTATTAACCTCACGCATAAATTCAAGAGATTATTACATTGAATAAATCATCAATTTCATCCACAAAAGTACTATTATCTCTCATATGTAGTGTCCAAAATAAATAAATTATATAAGTAAACCTTAAAGCATAAAAAATCGTATTAACTAGTATAAAACTTGGTCTGCTTATAAAATATATTAATGTAGGGATAAATGTATAGAGAGGTTCATTACTAATTATATAATTTCTTTTTCATTAATAACTACTTGCGAGATTTATTAATTAAATTATTGACTCAGTCTTACTAGATTAGAATAAACTATTTCGAAGGAAAACGCAGATCCACGATTTTCACTCACCTGAACGAAAAGCTCGAGGTCATTCCCGATGGGAACGAGATCCAAGTTCTGGTCGAAACGGAAGACGTGGACACGGCTACCGGAGCTACCGGCATCGAAGATGACGGCGAAGGCAGTTTTCCGATCGGGGGCAGCCTTGCGGTGCGTTAGGGCGTAGTCTTCGATGGACTCGTTGGAGGAGGCGGAAGGCATGGCGTAGAGCACGAGGGCGACGAGGAGGAGCGGAACCGCTACCATGAGAAACGCTCCCCGGAGGTTGTAGATCTTGTCTGCAAGCGACTCCGGCGGCGGCTGCCGCCCGGAGCGCTTGATCATTTTGGTTGTTTCGAGCTCCAGCTCGGCGGCGAGAAGTTCGGCTGAGAATGAGGAGTTGAGGCGGATCTGAGAGGCGGTGGCGGAGGGCGAGGGCGGCTTCAACAGCACGTGGTGCGACTCCAACGCTGAGTGTGAAACGAATTTGAAGGATGAGAGACTATGGAACCGACGGCGTTTGGGGAATGGGAATGCGGGGGTGTGTCGGTGTGAGTGGGGTGAAGAGGGAAATGATTAATGGTATGGGAACGAGAGATGGGAAGTGAAGAGATGAAAGAAAGTGACTGTGTGCTCGATTTTAGAGAGAGTGGCGGAGAGTGTGTAAGTGCGCGTGTTTTGTCTGGGAGCGGTGTTTACGCGAGAATGTGTTTTCGTTGTAACGGTATTTTGTGTGCGAAAGGGAAATGGAAGTATACAAATGCATCCGAGTCCAACTCTCACCAATGGAATCATGTAAAAAGCTTAACCTTTTGTTTAAAGGTGAGATTAACAATTATAACAAAAAAATTATTTCCAATTAAATTCCCTTTATTTTTAAATAGTTTTTCTATTAGATATTTAAATTCTAGTTTAAATAAAACCTAAGTGAGTGTGAGTTGAGTTAGTTTGATTTTCAAATTCAGGATAACTTGTTTTAAATTTACTTTAGCATGAATCGATTCGATATTTGATTTGAGTCGGTTCGGTTTGATCTTTAATTGTGGTCAACTTAACTCTACCTTCGGTCAGGGTTCGAAAACTCTCCATTTGGTCGGCTAGATTCAGGTCGACCTTCAGTCAAGGCTAGCTCGGTTCGATCATCGGCCTGACCGACTCAACTCCATCTTTGGCCTAACCAACTTAACTTTACCTTCCGCCTAAGCAACTCCAACTTTACCTTCGATGGGGCAAAGACACCTCGTCTCGACCTTTAATGCGGACGAGGCTGGCTTGTCTTGACCTTTAGTGGGGCTCGCTTGCTCAACCTTCGGCTAAGGTCGACTTAGTCAACTTTTTGTAGGAGTCGGCTTAGCTCGACCTTCAACTCTAACTCAGCTCGCCTTTTCCTTAGCCAACTCGACTTAATTTTGTCTAAGCAAACTCGGCTCGACCTTAGTTTATGCTAAATCGGCTTGAGTTTGTTTATGTTGAATTTGACTTGACCTTCAACTTATGTCAAATCGACACAAACTAACATGACTTAACTTTTAGCTTGATTGAGTCAAGTGGACTTTCCTCTCAACCAACAATCGAAGACTAATCAACTTTCGGCTTTGACCGAAGGTCGAGTCAAGTCAATACAGACTCATAGTTGAGAGTAGTTGGCTTTTAAGTACTTAAAAAACACCAAAAGGGGGGTTAAATAGTGTTAATGGAAAAATTCTTTTTGCAACCCTTCCGATATAGCACATTGTAAAGCTTTATGATTTTCTTTTAAATACTTAGATGTTATACCTAATAAAAGATTATTTCAAGAAGTATTTTTTGTCGTGTTATTCAGAATGTACACTGTAGAGTTTATAAGAACTTCCAATGTTTAATTGTAATCTTTTAGCTTGGATGGTTCTTGCGTTTAGAAATAAGAACTCAACTACAGTTTTTGTAAGAGAAGCGTTTAGGCAAAAGAGGAAGTAATTGCAAATATATTTTTATACTAGTTCACTCCAACTGAGTTACGTCCAATCTCCTCCGTAGAGGATTCCACCATAATCTTCACAAGATTACACTGAGTATTCACACCACTCTTGGTTTCCACAATCAGCGAGTAACCTCCTGTTACCATAAACTTGGATGAGTATTCTCACCACTTCTCGTTTCCACAATCAGCAAGTATCCTCCTGTTTCCCTAGACTTTGATGAGTATTTTTCACCACTCCTAGTCTCCACATTCAATGAATAACCACCTATTACCCTAGACTTGGAGGAGTATTCGCACCACTCCTAATACTAAGCAACCTTGTCTAGATTTCCTTTTAACTCAACCGAGTTGAACAAGTGTTTAATTCTCTTCAGAATTGCAATCAAAGATTTCTTACAAGTCGTTTAGAATATTACTCTCATAGAGAGGATGTAATTACAATATAATGCAGTCTAAACACTTGTAGGTGTTTCTCTCTTTTATCTTTCTCTCTTTCTTACAACCAGTAAGCAATATGATAATGAAGTTCGAGAGTATTTATCTTCTCTTTCTTCTTCTTCTCTTTTTTTGTATAGATGTATTATTTTTCTTAAGCTCTCTCTTTTCTTTTCTTTTGAGTGATTCTCAAGATGAATATTTTGTTGTATGCTAGTAAAACGCTTTAGAAAACCAAATTTGAATATGGAAATAAAACGAAATTAGGAAACCCAATAGCTGAACGAAATCATCAAACTAGAATGGAAACAGAAAATAAAACAGAAATGAAATGTCAACAGCACAGAGAATAGCAAAAGAGAAAAAATGAAAATGAGCAAGAATAATAAAATAGAAACAAGTTTCAAATGGAATTCAATTGAAAACGAGATTCAATACATAAAAAGGAAGAAGATAAACGAAAGTGAAACCTAAAGGAAGCTCTTCTTCACGTTCCAGGCACAAAAACGAATTTAGAGTAGAAAAATGAGAGTTTTAAGGGTGGCTGCTGCATGAGCACATAACCCTAGAGGCCAAGGCTAAGTCAGCCCCTCTTTTGGGCCTCTTCTAATTTACTAAAATTGGGCTTAATCTTCAAAAGTCTGCCCAAAACTACAAAAAAGGAAATAAAAACGAAATTATAAACTAAATAAACATAAAACGCTATGGTGGAAAATGGTTGTTGACGTGACAGCCCTCTTGGAGTCCCAAAATATAATCCTAAAATTCTTTGAAAATAATTGAGCTCAGATAATTCAAATTAATTAAAATAAGAATTATTGGTCAAATTAAGCCCAAATAGCAAAACTGAGAAAATATTGGATAATTAAGCACAATTCACTAATTAAATTTGGTGCGTAGAGCTAAGTGAATATGAAAATATAATGATTCATCAACAACCGACCAAGATAAGTAATTTTTTTCATTTAACTTTTTAGACGTGATGGAGTAACTTCCAGAAAAAGAGATAGCATCTCCAAAAGCCATTTTGAATCAAGGGATAAAGAATCTGAAGGAGAAACTAGAAACCCTAGGTGACTATTGAAAGGGTTCCGTTTGGACGTTAACGAAACACGGTTCAAAAGGGCCAAAAAAAAAGAGAGGAGAGGTTGGTGACCGCTATGAAGGTGGCACGATGGCGTTCTAGCAAGCAAACAGCGGTGCGTGCACGCTTCTTCGCGGCATACAAAGATTTTGCGCGTGGCAACACGTGGAGTAGAACGGAGCTCCGACACCGGTGAGGTTGGTTGTCGCGTAGAGAGGCGGAGCATATCTGGTCACCGAACGAAATTGTGACGGTGGCCGACAACGGATAGTGGTGGACGATGTGGGAATGGCAGGGAACAGAGGTTGATGGTGACAAACTTTTGTGGATAGCTCCTCACAGTGGAAAAACAATGTCAAATGATGTCGGACAACGACAAATAATGCCAGACAATTGCGGACAACAACTAGGGATTAGAGACTAGACAGAAACAAGAGCGAGATCGACCCGCTTTGATCCCAACTTGAGATTGAAACTATAAAATAACACTCGAGGGCTTAAAAGATCCCTCTCACTCTTGTTCTATATATAAGAAAGTTCTGATACAAAAGTACATGATAAATAGGGTAAGCCTAGCTGCAGACCTAGGTACTACTATATATATAGTAGACACAATATAATGATGATAAATAGGATAAATATTCTAACAGTACAAGAACCAATTAAGAATCCAATATTGAAGGCTAAATTAGGGCATATATATGCATTCATCAAACACCATAATGTTTAATTTTACATTTATTAGAGGTATGACCCATTTTCATGCAATAGAAACAAGTAATAACAATTGGGTTCCAATAACTAGTTCCTTCTTCTACCCAAATTCTACTGGTTCTTTTATTTTTATTTTTATATTGAGGAACATACTTATTTTCAACAATTTTTTTTTCTAAAGCATTTTTACTACATTCAACATGTGTTGTTTTGTCTAATAGTTTCTTTTTATTTATACAGGAAATACATTCATCATTACTAGCATATTTACCCTTTTCATAATATAAAATTTTATTTTCCAAATTTTTATTTTCTTTAAGAATATTTTCAAATTTTGAATTTAATTCTTTAAAATCCTTTTTCAATTTCTTATGAGCAATATCTAATTTTTTAGAATCAATCCATAATTTCTTATAAGTATCAAGCAATTCATTATCCTTATAATCAAAATTTTCGGAATCGCTAGAAGAACTTACTTGGCTTATAGATAGATTGTCGTCTGCCATTAAACAAATGTTTTCTTG
This sequence comes from Vigna umbellata, assembly GCF_029865625.1. Taxonomy (NCBI): domain Eukaryota; kingdom Viridiplantae; phylum Streptophyta; class Magnoliopsida; order Fabales; family Fabaceae; genus Vigna; species Vigna umbellata. The sequence continues at coordinate 48,918,149 of NC_142168.1, read as the reverse complement.
CTCATTAAAATCGCTTGAGCTTAATGTTGATTCATTATCATCATCCGAAGCAAAGTAGGTTTTCTTTTTCTTGAAGTTTTTCTTTGTATTTCTTTATTCACCCTTCTTTTGATTTGGGCAGTCAGCTTTTACTGGTCCTTTTCTCTCTGCAACCATAACAATGGTAATTAGGGGAAGATTCTTGATTTTCCTTCATCCCGCTTTTGAATCTTCTCTTACCTTTAGACTTCATGAACTTGTTAGCTTTTTTATGATAAGACTCATGTTTTCTTCATCTTTATCCGAGTCCTCATCTTGTTTGACATTCTTTCATTTCTCCACCTCGAATTTAAAAGCTAGAGTCATTTTCTTACTTTTTTCCTCATCTTCATTCAATTTTCCAAGATCAAGTTTGTGTTCTCTTAACTTACCAAATAATGCATTCGTAGACATAAAGTTGAGATTTTGTGACTAACTTATCACAGTCACCTTGGGTTGCCAAGTCCTGTCGATTTAAGAATTTTTATATTTAACTCATCATTATTAAGGGACTTTCCTAACCCAATGAGATGATTCACAATGTGAGTGAAGCGTTTTTGGATGTCAATGATTGTCTCTCATTGCTTCATTCGGAACATCTCATATTCTTGGAAGCACTAGTGCAGAATTGGCTTTTAACGTCCCCCATAGACGTCCGTCCGTATTCGCCCCAATGTAAAAAATTGACCGGTGGCATACTCGTAAATAAGTGAAACTGTAGACGTCCGTTGTGTGGGCGGACGGACGTCTATAATATTATAGACGTCCGTCCGAGAGGGACGGACGTTTGCGAGGCTGAACAAATGAACGCTTCAACTCCCATGTCAGCCCCTTAAACGTCCGTCCTGAGGGGCACGGACGTCCAATAGTATTAAAATGGCCAACGCGAACCCGCGAGCAGTTACGCTCACTATTCATCGTCTTCCCCGCGAACGCTGCTGCTGCGCCATTGATTTTCGAGGTTCGTTTTCTCTGTTTTGGACCGTTTAAATTTACTTTTAATCCGATTACATTGCCCTGTGATGAAATGTCTTTCATTTGAACCGATTAAAAATCGTTTTCGGTCCGTTTTTGTGCAGTGTCTTGCGTGTTCTTGGACGGATACTTTTGACTGTTTTTGGGCTACGTTTTAGGCCGTTCCCTCCTTGATTTCCCTCCCTTTCATTTCGAATCTACTTTTCAGGTTAGCTTCTTGGTTGATAAATTTTTGTATGCATGTAATTGGGTTTTGTGTATGCATGTTTTTTACTCTAAAGTGTGCATGTGTTATTGGCTTTTGAATATGCATGTACTAGTTGTGTTATTAGAAGTATCAAATCATTGAGTGACCCTTAGTTCTCGTTTGAAATTTAACACAAACGATTAATCTTTTAATCGTTTGTGTTAAATTTTGAATTGTCCGATTGGACAATTTGAGAAAATTAATTTTCATAATTTGCAATGACATGTGAATCGGAGTTTATGGATAAGATTGATAAAATTTCGGTTCAGTATTTGTGTTGTTCTCCGAATGCATAATTGATTGTGGTCATCGTTGACTACTCTCATTTCGTGTATTTCGGAGACCAATGTGAAATGCTACCGAAATCTTATCAATTTTATGATGTAGACTTCAATGCACGTGTCTGAGCAAATTATGAAAATTAATTTTTTTGAATGGGTAGGGCCTAACCTTGTGAGAGTTAAAAAACTTGAACTGATGATTTTACGAACATAGTATAGATCGAAGCTGGATGAACGAACGTCGCATCAGTGAAGAATATGATAAGGGTGTTTCAAAGTTCTTGCAATACGTTGAACAAAATGCTAAGTCTGTCAACGGGACATATTTTTGTCCTTGTGTCCGTTGTCTTAATCAAATACGGCAAGACTTAGGTAATTTGCGTGACCATCTATTCATGTATGGCATAATGAGGACTTATACCGTTTGGACTTGGCATGGAGAAGTACTGGACCAGTCTACCACGTCACGAGGAACGAATTATGTGGAAGAATGAATGAGTGACCATTTAGAGGACATGATACGTGATGTTGGTGAAGATAATTTTGGAAGGGCTAATTTGTATGATTCTCTTATTAATGATTCAGTGCAACCATTGTTCCTAGGATGCTCGAACTTTACACGTCTGTCTTCAACTTTAAAGTTGTTTAGTTTAAAAGCAAGGAATGGATGGACCGATAAAAGTTTCACCGAGTTGTTGGAGTTGTTGAAGGAGATGCTTCCAGAAAATAATACTCTACCTATTCGTAATTACGAGGCCAAATTTTTTTTATGTCCAATGGGTCTTGAATATCGAAAGATACATGTTTGTCCTAATGATTGTGTTTTGTACACAAAGGAGTTTGCTTCGTTAAAGTATTGTCCAACATGTTGTTTATCCCGTTTTAAAAAGAAATCTGACAGAATCACTGGTAATGAAGGTAATGATGGTGCACCTGCTAAGGTGATGTGGTATTTGCCTATAATACCTAGGTTCAAACGTATGTTCTCTGTTAAAGAAGATGCAAAAAACCTTAAATGACACTCTGACGAAAGAAAATGCGATAATCTTCTTCGACACCCTGCTGATTCTCCACAATGGAAAAAGATTGATGACAAATTCCCTGAATTTGGTGCAGATCCAAGAAACTTAAGGCTTGCACTTGCAACTGATGGTATGAATCCTTATGGAAACTTAAGTAACAAACACAGTTCGTGGCCAGTTATGTTGATGATTTACAATCTTTCTCCTTTGTTGTGCATGAAGAGAAAATATGTGATGTTGTCCATGATGATATCGGGTCCTAGACAACCTGGAAATGACATTGATGTTTACTTAGCACCTTTAATTGATGATTTGAAATTGTTGTGGGAAGAAGGGGTCGACGTGTTTGATTCACATGTTCAGGAACAGTTCCGTTTGTGTGCAATGTTGTTTTGCACTATAAATGATTTCCCAGCGTATGGAAACTTGAGCGGTTATAGTGTTAAAGGTCATTTTGCATGTCCCATATGTGAAGAAAACACTAGTTACCTTCAGTTGAAGCATGGTCAGAAGACGGTATATACAAGACATCGAAAATTTCTTCCTCGTAATCATCCTTATCGTAGATTGAAAAAGGCATTTAATGGAAGTGCTGAGGATGAGGTTGTGTGCAGATCCCGAAATGGTGAAGAGGTGTACAACGAAGTCAAAAACATTGACATTGTGTTTGGAAAACATCATAAAAGTACCTCTGCAAAGAACATTTGGAAGAAACGATCGATATTTTTTAATCTTCCATATTGGTGTGAACTTGATAGGTCGCACTGGCAGCTGATAGGTCATCATTCCCAAACAATGTAAAATTATATGGTTTTGTTCGTTGCACAGGAAGATGAAAAATGACTTGAGAACTATGCTTCAAGGGTAAGTGTTTCTCCAAAAATGACTTTGAATTTGATGTTTAACTTTAACTTTTATGATAAATATAGTCATATTAATTATACTTTGTGTTTTCAATATGTACAGAGTTATTGGTAAATCTCGTGGTCAATTGGTTTAAATTTTGTATCCAAAGGTTGTAAATCATTTATAGTTTCTAATTCATTTTCTATATGTTATTGAATGATCAAAATTCTTAACTTTTTAGTTTGTGATTTTAGTGTAACCAGCAGCTAGATTCATGGGAATGTGGCTTCTATGTGATGTGTTGGATTAAGACCATCATTCGAGCTGTCATTACAGATGACTAAAATGAGGTAATGATGTATACCTTCAATACATTACAAATCAAATTCATCTTCAACATATATGAAACCATAATGAATCTTTCTTAAATTTTGCAGCGCTTCAAGAGTACATCGCCTATTTCAGAGGACACAATTAAACAGATAAGGCAGGAGTGGACCGCATATCTTCTGCAAAGATGGAGTTAGGAATAGTTTTATTTTAAGTTTTATTATTTCTTGTTGAACATTGCTTAGTTTTAGTTTAAGTTTTATGTTGATAGTTTTGTTAGTGGATTCAACTCCACATTAAGTAGAACTTTGTTCATATGAAACGTATATTTATATTATTGCAAAATTGTTCTGGGACAATTTTTTGCTTTTCAGGTGTGGTTTTAATGCAAAAATAAAATAATTTTTTAAACAAAAAACGCCCAGTAGACGTCGGTTGGTGCACTGTCGGACGTTTGGCAGTGCACCAACCGACGTCTCCGGACGTCTGGCAATGCACACACGGACGTCCACCCCCAGCCCCTACCACAGACAATTCAAGCAACTGGACGTCCAGGGGGAGGGAACGGATGTCTATATAGACGTCCGGTGTTTTAGGGCGGACGTCTACATAGACGTCCGGTGTTTCAGGGCGGACGTCTATATAGACGTCCGTACTGGCACACGGGACGTCTATACGGACGTCCGAGGGTGTACACTGGACGTCTATATAGACGTCCGGCCTGACACAACGGACATCTATATAGACGTCCGGTTTGGAGCCCCCGACGTCTGAGTAACGTCACCCGCATAGACGTCGGGGGAAGATCAGACGTCAAAAGGGCGAAAGAACGGACGTCTATGGCCTTTTCTGCACTAGTGAAGGTATTCCTTCTTGCTCTTCTTACATAATATGTTCCTTCGTTAGTGACCCTTAGCATCTCTCACATCTCTTGAGCATTCTTGTAGATAGAGATCCTGTAAAACTCATCAACAGTTAAGGTAGATGGTATAATATTATGAGTCGTTATATCATGTTGAGTTCTTCTTTTGTCATCAGCATTCCATTGGTCACGGGGTTTTAGTGCCTGTAAATTGTTAATAAGTGCAGTAGGAACAAAAGGACCATTTATGACAGTTTTCCAAATTTCACTATCAACAAATTCCATAAAAATTTGCATTCTAACTTTCCAAAAAGCATAATTTTCACCCGTAAACAAAGGAGGTCTGTTAATAGAGGCCCCCTTAGCAAAAGTTTGATGTTGTCCCGCCATTTGAATTACTATCAAAGCAAGCTCTGATACTAAGTATGAGAGCGGTGCAGCGAAATGTTTAGCGTGAACAAATAAGCCAAAGGGGGTGTGAATTGGTTTCCTCTAGCAAATGTGTGCCTTTTATAATTTTCTCTTAAATAACACTTACTTAGCGAATAAATAAAACAATTTTAAAGAGTATGTGAAAGGAGAAAATTTCATAAATGACTTTATATTGGTTCAAATCACAAGGATCTTATGTCTAATTGCCAATCCCAAACAAAGATTAACCATCCACTATCATAAAACCAATAAATTATTATAATCAGAAAGAAAGATAAGTTTAAGGGTGTAAAAACACCTCTCTTGTTACCATAAGAGATGAAACTCACTTCTTCTAAAGGTCACAAGGGATGAACACCTCCTTCGAATGCTTCACGAAGGATTAACACTTCCTTTAAATCTTCACAAACGATGAACACTTCCTTTAAATCTTCACAAAGGATGACAAACTTAACTTAGCAACAATATAGCACTCAATCACACTCCTAGTGAAATTTCTCACTCTTGTCATCACCAAATTCTTAAAGGCAAAGCACAAGAGTTACATAAACCCTAGATCACACTTTTCTCAGTTTAAGAAAACATATGTGTCTTACAATGAGAGTCTAAAGCATCTTTATAAAGACCTCACTAAAAGACATCTCCAAAAATCTATTGTAATCTTTTTCTCGCGTGATAATCGATTATCCACTTATGGTAATCGATTATGCATTTAATGAATGCACAACAACAAAAAATATGCTCAATATCTCCTACGACTAGTTGTGATAATCGATTATGGTACGCCATAATCGATTATGGATAAATTGATTATCATACTCTAGTAATCAATTATTCCAAAGCGAAAATGAGTTTTAGTAAACTTTAAAAATCTCTTTGTGATAATCGATTATCTTAAGTAGCTAATAAATTATTGTAGAGCTTTTTGACTCCAAAATGAATTTTAAAGCATAACTTACATGGAATAAAACAACATATAAAGCCCTATACATAAAACTACTCATTACAAAAGTTTTAATACATAAAACAAGTCTTCATGAAGGTCTTTTTGCAAAATGAGCACTTGTATCTTGATTTGGACATCATCAAAACTTTTATGCTTCACGATTATGGTAACAACCAACACATGAGAGAGTTCAACTACTTAAAATAATGCAATTCAATTTAAGCAGGATATAGACATAAGAATTATAATGAAAGCATCTCTCTCTTGCCTCACAAACTCATTCCTACTTGACTACTTAGCTCCAACTTTAGCGCTTCAGCCATAAAGATTTCATTCTTGATCTTTCCAAACCACGCCTTCTTAGGGCTTAAGTCACACATTTAAGGCTCAAGCTATTAAAGTTACATTATAGATCCTTCCAAATGTGGGTGTTTGAGGTTTCCTCACGGGGTTTGCTCATTGTGGCTCAACCTCAATCCTACCACACTAGTCATAGTTGGCCCAAAATTGAATCATTTTAATCTAATTTCTCTATTTTCCACTTTAACTCTCTTTTGATGCTTAAAGCTATAAAACAGACTAAATAAGGGTAATTTAAGTAGCATCTAAACTAAATGAAAACAAGATAAATGTTCAAATTGTATTAAAATTCACTTAATTTGGGCACTTGTCACTTATACTTAATGTTTATCATCACCTTAAAAAATCCTTTAATAGTCCCACATACTAAAATGAACCAACATCATAGGATTAAACTCTAAATTTGTTTCAGTGAATTCATACTACATAACCACTCTGTATAAGAATAAGATAAACAGAACAATTAGTTACAATCACAATCTACACAATAAAGTCTATCGGAAAAAAAAACTTACCCAAAAATCGTGTCTTAGAGTCGTCGGCATAGGGAACACAAAGGAGTTATTTACTACTCAGATATCGTGGAAGTCTCTACTTAGAATTGTCACATTAGCCTTCTCATTGACATTCCACAAATTATCTCCTATAGATTTGAACTTGGCCTTTGCTATAAGGGAAACGAGGAGTATAGTCAAGATGGAACAATACTCATCTTTTGGAATCTTTAGAAGAACCCTTTAGTTTGAAAAACCATCTTAAAGTTTTTGAATGATAAACATGGAACCGCACTAAGTAACATTGAAGGATACCAAACTGACTTTAGCCCTATACTTAAGTTGATATAAATACATTTTTTTTAGTCGTAAGGGTTATCTTTAAATGATGACATCGAATTTGGAAAGTCTTCAAAAAGGCCAAACTATTTGCATGAAGTTGGATCAACACAATGTTTAAAGCACACAACATCTCATACTCAAAATCAAAGAGAGGAAAGGTAATATCCAAATCTTTACAAAGTACTCATACACAAAGGTGCAATCCTCCCTATTTGTTAAGGACTTCATATATACTTTATCCTCGACTTTACAAATTAAGGCAACCACACAGTCGATCATCCCCTCAAGGCACATATTAAAAAAAGAACAAAACTCTAGAATCATTTTTAGAGGTGTTTCGGGTGTAACATCAAGGTCAACTGCTCGGTTTCTAGTGTGTCATCCAAAGTCCAAGTTTTGACTGGTAAGACTCTCGTGTGCGTCCAAACTACTCCAATGTTATTTGTAGAAGTTATTTTGATGCTAAAGTCAGTAGATAATCTAACAACAACCTCCTTAGCAAGGTTGGGACAAACCTAGAAGAGAAGTTATGGTGATGGTGAAAAATGGAACAAAGGGTGCAAAATTTGGTAGGTTAGGATGTGAAGGCTCACGACCTTTAGTGTTTTAAATGGTGATGAGGTGGTGTTTGATGGTTCTCATAGAGAGGTTAAGCCAACTCTAGAGGAAGGTGGCTAGAGGAGACCACATACGATGCTCTAACCTTTGGTGACCTAAAATAAGTAGTATAACACAAAATGACAGCATAACATTACTTAAATTCAAAGGTGAGTACAAGAATGAGAGACACTTCTATTTATAAGCTAGTGTCTCCAAATTGTAGAGGCTAGACCTAAAACCCCAAACTTGGCTAGCTTGGAGAACAAGGTGAAAAATCCTCTCCATTAGGAGGAGGACATGTGGCCACTACCTATAGAAAATCCTCTCCAATGTAAGCATGACACATGGTCACTCTCACAAAGGTTTGGACAGCTTACTCCTTGCTCTTGAACATCCCACTTGGTCAACATTGGGCATTGGCCTTTGTTGACCTAAGTGGTATAAAAACCCTACACTGAGTGTTACTTCCTCCTCCACCCCATCTTCTCCCTCCACCTCCCTAATTTTTTCTAAATTTCAATCTTACCCTTTTTACTTTTACCTTTGCCTATTTTACTTTTTATTTTTGAAAACCCTAATCCCCTTTCACTTTCACTCTTTCTCTCAAAGGCAAGCCCCCACCACTCACCCCCACTTTCACTTTCTCTCTTTCTTTTCAATTTTCACATTCGTTAACACTTAATATAATTAATTCCTACCATCTTCTTCGCCAACAGTGTCACGAGTCTCCTTAACCTTCTCTACGTCACTGCATATATCACACCTATCAGAACTAGTTTATTAAACCTACACCACATTGAAAAATCCTCACATCCACATATGTTGATGAGCTACCACATGAAATTTGTTGTTCAAACTGTCAACTTCTTTTTATTACTTTTTAAAAAATATGACAAAAATGATCAAACCATATACAATATATAACGTAACTAAGCTTTCAAGAATAAAGAATGAACAAAAGGTGAAAATGGAGAATTGTGTTAACGGATGTGGAAATTGAAAAGAAAGAGAGAAAGGGAAAGTGGGGTGGGGGCTTGCCTCTAAGAGAAAGGGTGAAAGTGAAAGGGGATTAGGGTTTTAAAAAGTAAAATAAGTAAAGGTAAAAGTAAAAAGGGTAAAATTAGAATTTAGAAAAAGTTGGAGAGGTGGAGGGAGAAGACGGGGTGGTGGAGGGAGTAACACTCCCCTACACTACTTGGCCAAAAATACAAGGCCCAAAATAAAGCATACACTACTAGGCCCATAATATAAAACCCAAATAAATCATAAACTACTTGACCCAAAATACAAGACCCAAAAATTATTCCTACTCTAGAAGCTCCATGATGGTCCAAGATGGCCCAAGAGAGAGAGTCTAGACTCATCTTTTATCTATGACTTCAACTCTCCTTGAAAGTAGTTGGCCATGACTAGGGGTTATGTCATCATGATGTCTAATGTATGTGTTACATGTCTAATGCACTTGTCAAAAGTCATACCTTAAAGCTTTATTTGTAATGGTTGTTATGATTTTTTACTTTTTTAATCATGTAATCGTACCTTAATCGGTATTAATAGGTTGATTCGTAATTATCATTCTATTAATTCGACTTTCATTTCGGTTAGCTATGTCATTCCATTAGGATAGTCATTTGTAACTTAGGATAGTCTCCCAAGTTTCATATATATCATTATCCTTTATATCAGTTGAGTTGATATTCACGGGCTTAACAATCCTATATATATACCATATAGTATCCAAAAAGTACTAATTCAATTTCATACATTTGATGCTTATTATCACTATAATAGATCCTTACTTGATGACTTAAGTATCTGAAAGTCTTTTCGCTTGAATATTCTCCCATAGCACACTTGAAGCTTGCCCACTAGCAACAACTTGACCCTCAAGAGTTTCAACTTTGTCAGACTCCTCGTCAAATACCAGTAAAAACAGTTATTTATACTCATGATTGGATGATGTTAGATCTAACAATAATTTGAAACTTTGACGGTACATTGTTTTTCTCCTGACAATGGATATCTCTGTTTTTATTTAAGTCAGCAGACTTTAAGTAAACTTTATCCATTACCTCCAAATTTTAGACACCCTTTAGTTTTGTATAACCCAATAAATAGTAATAAAAAACACAATGTGAATTACTTCAATGATGAATAGTTTTGTTCACCACATACTTTAGCTGGACAGATTATTTTTACAAATTATGATGCGAAACATGTTTACAATTCATATTATTCATGAAACAAATGTTCTACTAACGGCTGAAAGCTAGAGTTCCAAACATTTTCAAAATAAACGAGAATGAATAAGAAATTACGAAACAAGATGAATATAAAAGGGCCTATGCCAAAAAGTAAATAAAGATAAAAAACAGAAAGGGAGTTTTCAATGCTAGAAATGGAGCTTAATGTACAGCTCTTCAGGCTTTCTTCTGTTTTTCTACTGGTGGTGGTGGGGGAAAGACAATACGGAACAGCCATGCGGCTAGTATTGATCCAACGAATGGGCAGATCCAGTATACATAGAAGTGGTCCCATTTGTCGTGCCATTTCTCAAAGTATGCCCAACCAAATGCCTGAAAATAACACCAATCAGAGTTCTTTATCATCACGAGTTACTAAAGAAAAAATGGTCACAGCTTCGGGGTTTTACAAAATCAACTTTAAAGGATGCAAAAGCAAAAACATGCTACTAAAATTAGCTGCTTTCTTTTGTTTCAAAATTCACCTCAATCTTTCATATATATGCGTGTGTGTGTGTTTGTGTGTTTAGTTACTAGTGTTTTATTTAATAAAGATACCAACAAACACACCTTATTCAAGAGAGTGAAACAACAGTGATGTTTGTTTGAACAAAGCATTCACTTAAAAAAGCAGCCTACCATGAAACTTGGTCTCTGAACATCGATAGGGGATTGATCACTTCTATTACAGGAAGGTCAAAAAGAAATCTAAGCAAACTTTGGCAGCCTAACTATTCCAGCTACATTTTCGACAGTGACCATATCGATTACAGTGAGTCAAACGATTGGAAGTTTTGGAGTTGCAAGCAATTAGATGCTTACTGAGCAACTAATCACAACCAAATGAAAATGAAGGGGATTGAGAATGCTGATATCCAAGTGTCCCAGGAAGGAAAAAAAAAAGAAAAGAAGGTTGACACTTTATACTTCATATGTTAGCATTGACAGTACATCAATTTATGATTACTTAGGTGCCGGAATGGCTCATATATTACGAACCCAGGAGTACCATATCGATCTTTGTCAATGAAAGAGGACAAAGTGAATGAGAAATTGTCATAGGTACCAAACTCCAATGACCGAAAAAGTACATCAGAGCCAAACTAGAACGGAGGAGTTCCCTTAGAGACAAAAGAACTGGTGTATTAAGGTCAGACAAAATGAAAAAAATGGAACTAAAGTCACTAAACTATGAACTAATCATTACACAGTAACTCCAAATAAGTTCAAATCTCATGAAAGCATCTCGTGTTTTCACTGCAGGGAATTATTTGACTCCACCTTGTATTATAGCGTGTAATAAGTGGCAAAAGGGTGTAAAGTGTAGTATGTTTTAATAACTTGACTACTGCATCTCAACTAAATAACTTATATCAATGTCAATGGATAACATAAAAGCTAACTCAAATCACCTCATTTATCATACATAAGGGCTACTAATCGGATGGTAGAGTTGATATTAAATTCTGTTTTCTTTTTTCAAGAGTTTCACTCTCCATCTTTTATTTAAGATCTAGAACTCTACTTGAAAACACACAGGAACATTTTATATAAGTTATCACCTATCGTTCAAGAATCAAAGACAACTTCAGTAAAAACTGATAATTGTTAAGATGTCCAACAACAGTTAACATGAAAAATGCAGTACAAAGATATGAAAATCTGATGTGTATAAAAATCTCAGTGGAAAAATCCCTATCAGATGCTACTAATATTTAAGTACAGGAACAAAAAGAGAAGGGAACTATAAACTATGTACACAATCTTCCAGCATGAGTGCACACACCATACTACATAATATATATCAGTATACCATAACATTAAGTTCTACAATTCCCAATTTTTCTGAAAAATATAACTACGGAACATTCAAACTTGAGGTGCAATCAGAAAGTAATGAAAAAGGCATTAAAGAAATAAGAGAAATCTGGAATCCTTCCAGGTTTAGATGAGAGAGTATACTAAAACTTGTGCACACCACACCTATAATTAAGACAAGAAAATCAGTGATAATAAATGGCGGAGGCAATAAAGTAATTGTTGATATTATATGATTTTAGGTGTAAGTAGGAAGAGAGATGACATGAAACACTCATAGATATTAATTGAGATACACTACATGATAGGACTTTAAGAGTGTATGACAGGAGGAAGAGAAATTAAATGAAATAAGATGTTATAGGCTGATAGGCTGAGGTTTAGTAGGTCTGTTGGGACTGTTGGGTGGTTAGAAGTTGGTTGTCAAGAAGGGTTAGCTTTATAAGGGGGCAGGGGTGTCTTGGGACAGGGATGTTTTTGCTTTGTAGTATCTTAGACAGGACCATTGCATCCTGTGTGAAGGGGAAGTGTTTCCTTGGAAGTGTTTGGTCTGTATACCCTGTATTCTTTGTCTTCAAGAATAATATACAGATTGTTTTCAGTGTTGCTGTGTGTGTGTGAGAGAGTGTTTTTGCGTGAGTGCTGGATTTCTTGCTTCAAGAAATCTTTCACTACACGTGTTGACTTGTTCATAAAATCTGGAGTAGTGATAAAACTTACTAAACTATAGGCTTGTTACAAACAAAGTAACACAAGTAAAGATTAATGAAAGGAGGAGTGTAAAACAGTAGCTGAGAAATTGTCTGAAACATGATGATTGGTAGTAAGATAGAGAAAGAGGTGATCAAAATGAAGAAAAAGGCAGGAAGAAGGCAAACTCACATTAAGGTATTATACAATGGAAGGGAGCTAAAAGCACCAGAAGATGTAATAAGGTTGAAAGAAAGCAAGACAATTAATTTGAGGGGAAAATCAAACAATTAAACTAGAACTGAGTTTAACGGAGTTTGGCCATGGAATAGTGTCAGGATAGGTCAGGATTTACATGTATACTTCAATAATAGCATATTAGCGTGTTCAGTTTAGGTATAGAGGAAAACATAGAGATGAAGCATTATTAAATACATATTTGTAATCCATTGAGGTACTTAGTGGTAATCACTTACAAAGGCAGGGTTCATAGCTGGTCCAGTGTAACTAGCACCAACAGTGATCAAAACCACAGTTGAGATTGCCAGCAACAAAGTCTTTGCGGTGCCACTGCGAGGACCCCTGATCATGATGAGGAGAACAAGAAATGTGATCACAAATGTCAGCACCCCTTCTGCTAGAGCTCCAGTATGCAAGCTAACCTTCAAAGAAGGCCCTGCAATGAAGTGCCTATATTTCTCTGGCATATACTCCATAACAGCCAGAACACCACCCACTGAACCCAGTACCTGTGAAACACCACCACCACCACCACCATAAACACTTACTAAATTAACTCAATTTAAAAATGCTTTCATAAATTTATTTTAGCACAACAAGAAGCATATCATAGCACAGGTTCTAAGATTTGGGTCTACAACCACAATTGTGACCTTGTAACTGCAATTTTTATCGCATCAGTCATACTTTGTCAGCAACAAGTTTTTAAGAAAAGTCTGCAACAGGGCCATTAAAGTTTTTGAGGCCAGTCCCTATTGTAACTGCATCCACCAGATTTGTCCAAAATTTCCTACAATACTAAAGAAGATGACAATAATAGAACCTCAATATGGACTGTAACTGCAATTTAAAATCTGGTCTGATCTGCAGTATCTCACCAATATTTTATATTGATTAGAAACGTCACATTAACTCCAGAAATGTGACAACTACTACAATTTCAAACCTTCAACATAACTAGCAAACCTTAACGTTGCAGCTCTCCAAAACCACAACGCATGCACCATTATGGCAACATTTGCCAAATTAAAACTAGTACCTATGTGTACTGTATATAAGTTTTGCTCCTTCTTAGAACCTCCAATGATAAAAGCAGACAAAAATGACCATAATTTAAAAAGCAAATTACATTGACATTTTTTTCTCCAATTACACATGCACTCTAAGCTTTTTCAAAACCTAATATAAACAATTCCTTTGCTTTAAAAACACTATTATATTGTCAGCATTTTTACAGTACACAGCACAATTTTAAGTTTTAAACACCCCATACAGAAAGAGTATAATTTAAGAAAATTCCAGGCAATGCCTATCGTGATTTACTCTAATTTAAAATCTTGAACGTGACTAACGAACCTGAGCAGGGAACCGGAGAGCCATTGAGAAAAGGGTGTCATCGCCAACACCAGCGGCGTAGAGAGAAGCATTACCGGTGGGGTTGAAGCTGGCACCGCCCAAGGCATTGGCAATGAAGGTGAAGATGGTAACGAGGATAAAGATGAGCGAAGTGATGACAACAGCGTCAGCGTAATGAAAACCATTGTAGGACGCATGATGAATTTCAAGCGCTTTTGTTATGACATCGGTGGCCAACCCCAACATGGAGGAAAAGAAGACCCACAAGAAAGTCAACACCAAATCTCCAGTGGCTGCTTTTATTGCACTAACCATCTTTTCTGGCTATTTTCTTCTCCTCTGGATCCCTGATATCTTTTCACTTTTTGGATCGCACAACAGTGTTGCAACAAAGTTTCTTTTCGTCGCTGTTTTGGGCTCTTCCTTTTACTTGCTTTTGATGACAAAACGAAGAGAGCAACGAAGCTATGATTGTGTTGCGGATCTAGATAATGTGAGCGATAAAAATGTCTCGATACGCTCAAATATTATGTTTATCAGTCCCATCAACCGAAAAACAACAAAATATAAAACAGAAAACAAGAGCCGTTGTAATTCAACTTGAGTTGTCAATGATTCAGAATATATATATATATATATATATATCCATATAGGAAAACGTTTCTTCAACAACAGATTTTTGACAACAATTTGACAACAACACGTGTCACACTGTCATGGGTTGTTTTTATTAAATTTTGTTTAAAGATTCATTTTGTTTTGGAGGACATTTTTGGAATAATCTTCAGAAACCTCTTGGCACTTTTCAATTTCTGAAACCTGACTCTGCGAAACTCTCTTTCCCCCTTTTCGAAACTCTCTCTCCCCCTTTTCGAAACTTTCTCTTCCCCTTCACTGAAAGATCCTTCAAAACTCTCTCTCCGTTATTGAAGTTCCTTCCTTTGAAACTCTCTCCGTCATTGAAGTGATGTCTTCATCCACCGTTGTTCGTCCGTCGCTTGGGTCCACCCGTGTCTTTGGAGGAAGTCGTCTCTCTCTCTCTCTACGCCATTGAAGTGCTTTATGTGCGCCATTTCTCCAAAGCTCTCGTTTTTTCGCTGGCACCGTTGTTCCTTCGTTGTTTAGGTGCATTGTTCCTTCCTCTTTGGTTAGCAAGTGGTTTTGTTGGCGTCATTTCTCCAAAGGTATTGTTTTTTCGTAGACTATTGTGTTTCGTTAATGTATTTGCACACTCCTGTGGTTTCTTGGTTTGACCGTGCTTTTTTCATTTGGAAGCACTGTGTATCGCGCATTGGATATGTTTACCAATTTCCCCATATTTTTGTGGTTTGACCGTGGTTTAGAAAGCGGTTTTTCTCCAAAGGTTTTGGGTTTCCGCACAAGCCGTCGAGGTTGATATCACGAATACTTGAATAGTTGAATTTGTATATTGGAATGTATTGAAATGTTTCTTTTGCCCTTGTTCATTTGTTATTGTAGGTTATTATTTGATTGAAGTCATTAGTTCAGTTCAAACCGAAATGGAATCATCTAATAGCAATGTAAGTAGAGTTTGAACATTTCTGTTGTGTTAGTTGTTTTGGAGCACTGATTTGAATGTTATGAATTTGGACTGTTTTATAGTGGCGCCTTCGAGCTTGGATGTACACCACCTACATTGCCAATATGAATTCCTTACTACGAGTCAAACATAAGACGCGCATTGGAAAAACTCCATTTAAGTGTTGTTTAGACATTGTAGATCCTTTAGAGGTCAATTTAAAATTGTTGAAAGAGATGGTATGTTAGTGAAGTCATCAAATAAATACAAGATCTCCGCACGTTCGTGGGCGATCGATTTAACAGAATTGAAAATCGTGTTGGAGTCGTAGAGCAAGAACTTGTTAACTTCCGCAATCAATTTGATCGACAACCACCTTCTTAGATTACATTTCATTGTAAATTGTTATGTACCTTTTAATTTCACAACTTGTTGTTTGGTGAACTCTTATTACGTTTTTCTATTAATGTATGTGCTTTTTAATATTGTTATAATTTTTCATTACTCAATACTTTTCATTATTCCTTTTTTGTTTGTTTAATATTTAAGTATTCCAACTTGAAGTATTTCAATAATGATCCATCCAAAAAAACTTCAATTGACAGTCATAACGAATCCAAAATACCCTTGGGGAGTGCTTCAGCCATGTCTGGGTAGCACTGCTAAACTTTTGGTACAAAAGGGGATTTTTCCACTGGTAATCGATTACAAGGTCCCTCTAATCGATTACAAGTGCATCATTCCTGTTTGAAGGGTGCATGACCTCACCTCTCGACCTAGAAACACCTTTACTTGGTCTTCCATCCACATAGGATTGACCAAACTTCAAATTTCTTGTTGTGGACACCTTCAACCATCACCAACAGGGGTGATCAATCCACAAAACCTTCAAAACACAATCGTCAGGACTGTTGGGGTGTGCTTCAGCAATGTCTGCGTAGCACTCCTCAACTTTTGGTACAAAAAGGTATTTTTCGACTAGTAATTGATTTCAGGGTCCATGTAATCGATTACAAGTGCATCATTCCTATGTCAATGGTGCAAAACGTCACTTCTCAACCTATAAACAGCCTTCGTGGGTCTTCCATCCACATAGGACTCACCAAACTTGAAATTGCTTGTTATGGACACCTTAAATCATAGCCAACAGGGGGATCAATCCATAAAAACTTGAAAACACAGTCGTCAGGGCTGCTGGGGAGTGCTTCAACCATGTCTGGGTAGCACTCCTTAACTTTTGGTACAAAAGGGGATTTTTCCACTGGTAATCGATTACAGGGTCCCTGTAATCGATTACAAGTGCATCATTCCTGTGTCAATGGTGATTGAGAACATTAGGTATTATAGGTTTTCAATTATATGTTGATTAGTTGCCTAGATATTTACATTGTATGAGCCTTTTACATGTTTTTTGTAAACAAAAGATTATGATTATAAATGTTGGGTAATATGTACTGATAATATATTATATAAATAAAATTTCAATTTTGATAAAGTACCATACGTTTTCCCCCAGTGTTGTTCGACCATATATATTGAAACATTTTTTTGGGAGCAGTGTTCATCTAGCTGGGGAGTACAGTTGAAGTTTCTGTACAAATTACCCTTTTTCCTCTGGTAATTGATTACAGGGGTCTTGTAATCGATTACCAGAGGAAAAAGGGTAATTTGTACAGAAACTCCGACTGTACTCCCCAACTAGATGAACACTGCTCCCCAACTCTGTTTTTCTGACCTTTGCTACTTGTTTTGTTGTTAACTTTCTCTACCAAACTCCAAATCACTTGATTCTTGTTTTGTTGGAATCTAGACTCAAAGAGATTTCCAACAAAACAAGAATCAACTCTCATTTGGAGTTCGGTGGAGAAAGTTATGAGCAAAACAACCAGCAAAGATGAGAGGTGGTAGAAATATATAAAACGTTAACTTTAGGGAATTAACTGCACCTACTCAGATGTCCAAAAATTATAAATTAGTAGTCATTGGAAAGATTTTTGAGTCTACTTTCCAATAAAAAAAGAATCACATCATTTGGAGGTCTGTGAAAAAAGTTATGATTAAAATAGTCAGCAAAGGTCAAAGTTGACAACATGGGTTATGCACCTCACCTCAATTGGAGAAAACCACCTAAATGGACATTTTTATTTTGAAGAAATCAATGACCTAACCTCATTATTGGTGTAGGGAGCACACCCAATAACATTGAACTCACTCACCCATCTCAAAAAAGGAAAAATTCAACAAAAATAGAGAATGGGGAGCATTGCTCATCTAGCTGGGGAGTACAGTTGAAGTTTCTGTACAAATGACAATTTTTTCTCTGGTAATCGATTACAAGACCCCTGTAATCGATTACCAGAGAAAAAATTGTCATTTGTACAAAAACTTCAACTATACTCCCTACCTGGATGAACAACACTCCCCAGGGTCATTTTTCTGTCCCTATGGGTGATTTTTTTCTATTTCTGTCCCTGTAATTGATTGCCAGGGGCTTTTATAGGTGTTTAAACCAAGGTAGTTCAACTGGACTCCCCATGATGGTTTTGCCTGTGTTTTTGGTGACTTTTTCCAATTTTTGAGATGGTTGAGTGAGTTTAATGGTCATGTGTATCAAATCCATTAACATTCCATGATGAGAACATATTTTGGTTCAATCCATGAATATTAACATTGAAAAAACATGTTGTGAATTGGAAATGTTCAATACAATCCATTACAATAATTTTTTAAAATATTAACGTCAGTATGATTGGAAAGTGGACATTCCATAATTTTATCAAGTAGACATTCCTCTCCTCATGAGTCAATCTTCCATTCAAAACATCAACAAACTTGGTTTTGAAAGAATGTTGCACACACAACTGCATAAAAAAAATTCATGTTAGAACAATCCAAAAAATAATTAGCAAAACAAGAAACACAAATTGGCAAAGAGGAAAGGGGAAAGGCTAAATGGAAAATGGGAAAGAGGAAGTGGAAAAGGGGAAAGGGAAAACGCGAAAGGGGAAAAGGAATAATGGAGATATCTTGCTCTCATCACCGAAGTCACCGGAGTTTTCCATTTCCCACAACAAAATCAATATAAAGGAGAACATGTTTCTCGCTGGGTTGCTTCGCCGAAGAAGATGAAGCTAAAATAAAGAGAAACGAAAGAGAAAAAAGAAAGCTTGAAGGGAGAAAGGAGAGAGCTTGAAGAGAGAAAGGAGAAGGCTTGAAGAGAGAAAGGAGTGAGCTTTAAGAGAGAAAGGAGAGAGCTTGGAGAGAGAAAGGAGAGGGAACGATGAAAGAGGTTAGAGAGAGGATGAAAATGGAGTAAGGGAAAAGGAAAAAAGGGGAAAGGGAAAATGGGAAATGGAAAATGGGAAACGGAAAATGGAAAGGTAAAAGAAAATACCTTGTTACCGGAGCTTTCCATTGCTTCACCGGAGTCTCGTCGGAGAAGATGAAGCTTCCTTCGTGAGAGAGAAAGAGAGAAAGGAGAGAAAACACATACAAAATAAAAACCAAAATGCAACAGTGGAGGAGAATGAAAACAAAAATGAGAGGGACATTTTCGGAAGCCAAAATTCATTGTCAACTTTAACGAAAAAAAAAATATTTTAAATGATCCAATAGCCTTTTGACACGTAACGTTGTCAATTTTTTGTCAAAATTGCGTTGTTAGAATATCGCGATCCATATATATATATATATATATATATATATATATATATATATATATATATATATATATATATATATATATATATATGTATGTATGCTTATCTCATAATTATAATAATTTGGAATTATTTTATATATCTCTTATATAAACTAAAATCAATATAATATATATTCTTTGAAATATATTAAAATATAAACTATTTGATCATTTTATTACTATTATTCACTTTTAATAAAACGTAAGATGAATGATTACAGTGATAAATTATAATTTAGCGTTATAATTAATAAAAATATTTTTTACAAAATTATTAAATAAAAATTCAACATAAAGAAAAATTGTTATTATTGGACAAAGTTATAACTATCAAAATTTCTATTTTATAAATTTCCAGTTACATCTCTTTCCTACTCTCATTAAATTCTTATTTATTTTTTCTTCATGTTCATTTTTCTATGTTGCATTCTTACACATAAGATGAAGTTGTATTATAAAACTTTATTTAATGTTTACTAACACAAAATAAGTTTAGCTAATTTACGTGGAATCAATAGATATTAGACGTGAAATATATGTGACATTTTTATAAATAATTTGTCTAAATTTATAATGGGAGGATCAAACGTAAATGGCTTAAAAAAACACTAGCGTCTCTTTTATTTTCATTTTCTCATTCATTATGTGCAAACGGAAACGCAAACAATATTCTCGACGACAACTTGATTTTAGACAACTATAAGACTTTCATTGATGTTTGAAGCTTGCATTTTCTTCCTTTTTGGTGTGTGATGCACTAAGAAACTTACTTTCTCATATAATTTTCGACATTGAAGTTTGTTTTATTAACCTTCTTTATTTATCTTGGTCTATGTGTGATGAAGCATGAACACTGCTTCATTTTTCAGATTTTCTACCTTTCTATTGTTATTACTTCATTTTTCAGATTTTCTATCTTTCTATTGTTGGCATATGTGCTTGTGTGATGAAGCATGATTTTCACTTGTTGGCCTATTAGATGAAGAAAAAGAATGAGAGCGAGGAGAAGGAGAAAAAGAAGAAGAAGGAGGCTGAAGAGGGAAAGAAAGAGAAGAAGAAGAAAACAGAGAAGGAAAAGAAGAAAAAGAAGAAATTTCATGTAGATTTGAGAAAAAAAAACATAAAAAATTTATGTATGTTGTGACAACATATTTAAACTTATGTCTTCCGCAACTACTTACAACTAGACTTATCAATTTTCCCCCTTACATGGTTTGGCCATGATCCACATAGGTTGTCGCTTGCATGACCAAAATGTCCGTCATTGAAAAAGTCCATGAAGCCAAAATGTCCACAAAAGTTATGTAGGCTAAGGCTAGCCAATGGGCTTTTTTGAAAAAAAGAAATATTCATTTTGAATACAAGAAAAGTGCAATTAACTCCTAATTTGTCGTAAATCTAACTGTTTTTAATTTGTCAAAAAATTATATACAAAAATTTTAGTCAGATTAACATAGACTTTGTAAAAGGTTTTAATAAACTTTGTTACTTGTTTATATAGGAAAATTACACAACAACATACGTTTGAAATCTTTGATTGGTTAAATATATTTAATTTTCCTTCGTAAACATATTTTTAAAGTATATAAGATAGTCATTTAATTTTGTTGTGCGAAAAATTCATCTCCATCAAAACTAAATAAGATATCTTAATTGGAAAGTTTAAAATAATGAATTTATGAATAATAAGTTTATGGATTGTTTTATTATATGTTGTTTATTTCTTTTTTCTTTTCTTTAATGAATGGCTTAAATTTATACTTAAATTCTACCAATTATTTATTTTTCACATTTTAACTAGACCTCATGTTTCTCAACTGTGTTTAAGACTTTATCACAATCTATTACATATTACTTTATTAAATGCTATAAATTTTCTTCTCTAAGAAATTGATAAAATTAATAAATAGATTATACTGTATTAACTATATATTATATATTTTATTTAATTACATAATAATAAGTATGATATAAAAATATAATAAAATTAAAACATATTAGATTATCTAATAAAATATATAATTTTATATGTGTACATAAATGATAATGTTTCTAAGAGTTAATTAAAGTATGTAAGAGGACTAAACATCTTAATCTTGACTTTAACTCACTCGAGAGAGGGCTTTAGGGGGTTGGGGCTTTTATTTTGGCCCCCACTTGAGGGAACCTTCTCAAAAAAAAGGTTTTAAGGATGGACTAGTGCTAGTGCATGGATCATGGATCAAGTTAACAACTTTACCTACAAAAGTCATAAAAAGTCTTTTTTATGTTAGTGGTCTCTAGATTCAGGGGAAATCTCTAGATTCTTAGAAGTTCATCTTAGGAGTCCATATTTACATTCATCTTGTCATAGTAGATGATTACTAGAGGAAAATATGGATCTATCCTCAAAATACCAAGAATGAAGCCCCTACGAATTTCAAAAGTTGGAAGCGTTTAGTAGAAAACTAAACCAATAAGATAGTCAAACTATTTAGAATTTATAATGATCTTAAATTATTTTCAAAATTATTTCACACCTTATGCAAGGAGAATGCCATAGGCATTAGACAAGAGCAAGAACTCCATAATAGAATGGCTTAATAGAAAGATTCAATAGGACTATTATAAAAAAAGAGTGAGATGATGCATGTTGCGAAATGTTGGAGTTCCAAATGTGTTTTAGGTTGAAGATGCTTTTACTTCTTCCTACTTAATCAACAAATGTCCCTTGACAGCTTTGTTGATAATGACTCCTAAGAAAATATAGTCAAAATAATGCTTTGACCATTATTGCATGAGAATCTTTGACTTTATTGCCTATGCTCACATGAAGTAAGGAAAATTGGATGCACGAGTTATGAAGTGCATAATTCAAGGTTATCTAGAAGATGTGAAGGGATATCGTCTATGGTGTCTTAAGCTAAGTTTCAAGAAGTTTATCATAAGGGGAGACATTGTCTTTAGTGAAACTGAAATAGCTTATAAGCTAGTAGTTTCAAATGTAAGCATGAAGGTAGTGATGATAGTGAGAAGGCTAAGATGGTGGAGTATGGGAAAGACAAAATGCTGAATTTCATACTGTTGAGACTTTGGCAAGTGTACCAAATCGTTCTAAGTAATAAAACCGGTAAGACCGGATATCGTTTCCCAAGAGACTCGTGTCACCAAACAATCGTATAATTTCCAACTAACTTAGACTAAAGAATGCTTCATAATTTGTGTTTTTGTGCAATCAAAGTAAACATGAAACATAATTGATAAAAGTGATCTTAGATACTCAAACACTTGGAAATGGAAAGATTAGCAATGATATGTGTCGCAACCGGGATCACGACGGGACGACGATCCGAAAAAGAAAACGGTTTTGAAAAAAGAGATTTGGAGTCGCCACCATAGTTTATTCTGGAAAACTACGGAAAAACCATAAAATGATAAGGCATGGTCTGCGAAAATGAGATTCTAAATTCGGGAGTCGGTTACGTGTAGGGAAGGTATTAGCACCCTACAACGCCTGCCCTGGGGCAGTACCTTTAACTAAATATGCGAATATGATGTGGTTTTCAAAATGTTTAACTATCCCCTAAAATAAAACTCCAAAGAAAACAAAATGTATTTTTTAGTTTTTTGGGCCCGACAAGGATTGACCTTGCTCCTACGTATTCTCATTAAGAATGAGAAATCAGGGTTCCGTAGTTCTTTTAGAAAACTGCTTTAAAATTTGTTTGAGAAATTTGTTTGGAAAATGATTATGGATAAATTTGGATTTTTGGGAAAGTGAACCTGACAAGGACTGGCCTTGCTCCTACGTATCTCCACTTTTGATGGAGAATCAAGGATCACGTAGTTCTGGCTAGCAAGACTGTTTGTTGTTTGAAAATATGATGTTTTTGGTTTTTGAAGATTTTATATTTTTTGGTATTTTTATAAAACAAGCATAAAAGGTTTTTAGCACAAGGACGATGCGTGCGATCACACATGTGCCTAAACATATTTTTTAGTAATTTTATTTAAGAAAGAGAAAAGGTTTTTAGCACAAGGACGATGCGTGCGATCACACATGTGCCTAAACCTTTAAAACATATTTTTTGTAATTTTTTAATTTAACTTTTAATTTTGTATTTTTCTTTTTGTCTTTTATTTTATTTTTGTTTCTTTTTATTTTTTTATGAACAAATCTGACAAAACATAAGATACAATATACGAGAGTTATCATACATAGCCACTGAAAATAAAATCCAGAAAAAAGTATTAAAGAGCATAAAAAAAACAACCAATAAGCATAAAAGTGTAGAGATAAAAAACCAGAGGTGTGGAAAGAATTGAAGCTCTTTGGTTTGGGCTTAAAACCTCTCTTTTTTGTCTTTGTACCTGTCAGGGGTGTAATGATGAAATTTGGAGGTGCATCCCGAGATGTGTTAGGTCCAATTCCTTTTTTCTTTCTTGTGTTTTTTATTTAATTGTTTGCACAGTGGGCTTAAGCCCCAAATGGAAAGGGGATGTGAATATGAGTTGCGCCAAGGAGGCATCCCACGCTAGGCCCAAAGCCTCTTTTCGTTTCCACATCAGAAACCACTAGGGTCTCCTTCCCATCCAGCAGCAGAGGAAACTTGGGGCCCCTTCTTCATCATCTGCGGCAGCCATCTGCCCCCCCGACGAGACCATCCCGCCGCACATCCCCGTAGCTGACCGAGAAAGTCGCCGGCGACGTCACTTATGGTGGAAGCACCGCCGGACACCGTAGAGTCTCCTTTTCTCTCGCGCTCGTTCTCCTTTGAAAATGGTAACCCAGGGAGGGGTTGGCCCTGCACACGCGTCGCCACCTCCTCCGCGCAGTCCGCCGCGAGTTGCCTCCACCGTCGGAATCGAGCCCTGGCTTCTCCCCTTCGCTCTCCTGTCTCTGTGCCACGCCGACGCTGCTTCTCGGTAGGGCCAACCTCCGCAAACCGCGAACGAAGGTCGCGCCAGTGATGCCGCTCTCCGCCGGGGTCGTCCCCGGTCTTGGCGTCAGGTCTCCTTTCTCGCTCTTTTCCTCTTCTCCCTCTGATCCTATGAAGGATGAATCGATGATGAGTAAGGAATGAATGTTCTGAGAATGAAAAGGTATCAATTTTGTCTGTGGACGGTGATGAAACCGAGGGGTGGAGGAGAATGAATGATGATTGATGTTGGATGTTGGCCGTGGTATCAGGTGTTGGTAATGAATGAAGTATGTGGTTGCTATGGAGGTTCGAAGAGGAGGATGAGGATGGTAGAACTGGTGTTTGGTTGTGTTGTGTTCATTATTAAGATGGTTGTGGCAGTGGGTGAATATGGATGAAGATGATGACTGGGTGAGGATAGGTGGTGGCCGTGAGGTGTTGGTAGTGGCCGAGTATAAGGTGCTGCAAGTGTATTCTAGATGATGATGATCATGTTGGCTGTGTGAATGATGATTGTACTGATAGGCCCTCCCAGCATAGACCGAGCGAACGTTTGATATAATGCCGCCCGCTCAAAACCGGACAACCGCCAAAAGGTTGCATGTCCGCCCAGGAATCTGGACCGAACGAGCGGCCAACCATGAAAGAAGTGGACGTCCGCCAAAGGTTGGTGTGTCCGCCCAATAGTCCGGACGTCCGCCAAACAATCGGGACCGAGCGTCCTCAGGAACCGGGCACCCGTCCAAGGACGTCCGCCCAAGGCGTCTAACGAGCGCCCACCCATTCGCGAGCCGGACGTCCACCCAAGATTGAACGTCCGCCCGCCAATTAGGACCGAGCGTCCAATCATCCCTAGACTGGACGCCTTCCCAAATGATCCCTCACTTCGTTGACTACACAATTAAATGCTAATGACACATTAAAGTCCTTAATGAAGATTAAGGTATTATTGGGCCGTTTCCAGGCCCCCAAAAGGTAAAAGCCCATTTACAATCAGTATAAATAAAAGTCTCAGGTATGATTTCTAGACAGATTGCTTAGAACGCAACACATGCATGCATTATATAACGCTCTGTCATATTGCTGACTTGAGCGTCGGAGTGCCTTTAGCAGGTACCCGGCCCCTCCCCAACTGGGAGTGTGGAGGAGCACTCGGTGTAGGAGGCCGTCCGCCCAACTCGAAGTGTGGGGCGCCGGAAGAGGGAGGACGTCCGCCCGGCTTGGAAGCAGGGAGCAGCGTAGGAGGGCGTCCGCCCGATCTGTGGAAGTGAGGAACAGCGTTCGTCCCTCACGGTACCGTCCGCAGCGTTCGTCCCTCACGGTACCGTCCGCCCGGTTTGCATCACCTGGAGAGAGAGTGTCCGCCCGTCTCCAGCGTTCGTGATCGATTCGTCCGCCCGTCTCCTGCGTTCGCTATCGCTCATCCGCCCGTCTTCAGCATTGTCCGCCCGGTCTACGGATCTTCGACAAGAAAGTTTATGTTTTAACAAGGTCCGCTCGGATCCAGTCGAAACAATGATGATCTTCCAGTAGCCGTGGGTGTATTTAGGTTGTTGGGAATGGATGAAGATTGAAAGATTAGGTGATGAAGAATGGCAGTTTGAGGTTAGGCTGTGGTCAGGATAAAGATGATGGATGTTGTTGGAGGTGAGGAATTGGGAGTGAAAGGGAAGTGTAGTTAGTATGGTTACGGGTGAGGGGCTGTTGGAGATGAAGGCTCCTCCAGAGTTTGGAGTTCGGCCACGGTATCCTCATCTCAGGTGTCTTCCCCCTTTGATGGAGGCCAGTGCACTCCTTAAATTGGCAGAAGACTCAAAATTGTTGGCAAGCCTCATTGGATGAAACTGTCGGTAGCTTTGATTGGAGGATGAGGAGTGTCGGTAGCTGTGATTGGAGGGCTGCAAAAATTATTGGGTTGGTGACAGATTCTGGCAATAATTGGTGGGGAATAATTAGAGGGTTGGTGAAGTGGGGGAAGGTAGAAGTGGACCGTTGGAAGATTGTGCGAATCATTACAGGGGCGAAGTGATTAGGACGAGCGGCAGAAAGGGTAAGAGTTGAACGAGCGGCATAAGACAGGAATGATTAGGACGAGCGGCAGAAGAATGGAAGGGAGGGTCAGGACGAGCGGTAGAAGACTGGAATTAGCTGGGCGAACGGTAGAAAGGGGAAGTGATGGACGAGCGGTAGGAAGGAAAGTGATGGACGAGCGGTAGGGGGAATGATTAGGACGAACGCCTCACCACACTCTTTGCCGAACGCTATTTTTTTCCTGGCCGAACGCTTAAAACCGAACACTGGACGAAATTAAGCAAGAGTACGAACGCTAAAGACAACCGTCATTGAGACCGAGCGTTAAAATGAAAGACTGAGCGTTCGAGTGAAGACCGAACGCTCATTAAACAATATAAACCGAACGCTCAATAACACATTACATGACCGAACGTTCAATAACACAACATGACCGAACGGTCGAGGCTGAGGGTTGCCGAACGTCTTTGTGATATGGAGAGATACACGCACGGTTAAGGACGAACGGTTTCTCAGTGTAGAGGACGGACGGTCCGGCAGGCTAGACGAACGTTTGCACTGGGAGTAGTCGTATGGCTCGGTTGCTAGTGGATGACCGAGCGGTTGAAGTTGAGAATTGACGAACGTCAACGAAAACGAACGGTCGAACGGTTGAGAACGCCTGAAGCTAAAGAAATGCCGAACGTCACGAGATATGGAGATGAGAAGAGCATGGTGGAGGACGAACGACGCACAGGAGAGGACGAACGGTCGTAAAGTTACAGCAAGAGGCCGAACGCTCTTTTTGCTCTTTTCTTTTTTATTTTTATTTTTATTATTATTATTTTTTATTTATTATTTATTATTACTTTTTATTTTATTTGTTTTTTATTTTTATTTATATTTTATTCTTGATGAAAAGAAATTTTTTAGTCAATCCGGACGAAATTGGGTGTTGACAATATGGAATGGTATTGTTGGGGTATGATTTCACCTACTTCATTCTTATGTATAGAAAATCACTTCCTCTTCATTAATATGCCAATGTCAATCTACTAAATTACTCAAACCCAATCCCTTGGTAGAGAGAGCCTAGACTTCCTTATTAGGCTCCAATCCCTTGGAAGACCTAACAATTATTTCCGCATTAAGAATTGAGATCTAAGACAACCAAAGGTCATAATTCTATCCCTAGATACTATTTCCTTTAGGTGTTTAATCCAAGTCCAGATTTACACAACATTTCCCAATATCAAGCAAACCCTAAAATCATGTAATGGGTAGCAACTTCACAACAAGCATTAAGAAAAGGAATTAAACACTAACAATCAATGAAAGAGGCATAAATTCATTCAAAACATAGTAGTTTACATAAGATTTCAATGGCTACATCAATCCCCCAACAATAATGAAACTAACTCTCCATGAATAGAGAGCTCAAGCTTACAACAATGGTGGAAATGGAAGAAGGAAGAAGACCCAAGGATGAAGAAGGACTGTTCCCACAGCTCCTAGCTCGCCTCCAAGAGCTCCAATTGAGAGAAAACGCTTCTAAATTGGACGAGCGTCCTATTCTCCTTGCCGAACGTCCGCTGACCATCTCGCTGACGAGCGTCCACTGCGCTTTGGACGAACGAGCGTCCTCTTCTCTCTTTGCTGGACGAGCGTCCTGAATCTTGGACGAGCGTTTGAACGATCGTCCTCTTTTATACCTGACCGAACGTCCACTTACTCTCTGGACGAGCGTCCTCAACGGCCTTCTGGACGAGCGTCCTCTTTGTTTCTAGGACGAGCGGCCTCTCTCTTTTCTGGACGAACGTCCTCCATGAACTTCTGGACGAGCGTCCTCTTCTCCTTATCGAGCGTCCTCTCATGCCTGCACATTGGACGAGCGTCCATTTTTCTCTGAGCGAGCGTCCTCGGGCGTCCACACTGGGCGAGCGTTTCTGCATTTGTACTTGTTCCTTGTGGTTGGTTTAGCCCTATACATTGTTGGAGACTCTTCCAAGCTCATTATTAGCTACAAAATAAGGGATTATTGAAGAAAGTATATCAAAGTAGCCTGAAACACAATTATTCAGAAAACAAAGACAAAAGAAGAGGATTAAACAAGTTATAAGTTATAAAGGAGTTGATTTTGTTACTAAAATGATGCTTAGATAATAGTAAAAATTAGCATTATCACATACCAGATGATGCATTAGATGATTCGATAGATAAGAGATAAGAAGCTTTTGATGAAGAAAAATGGTCTAATGATTACATGTTTTCCAAATAAAGATTGAGAAGAAAGATAAGAGTTGTGGAAAGGTATGGAAATTGAGAGCTTAATGCATACTCTTTAGTGGTTGCTATTGAGGTGTTAAACAATGAACAATGTAGTGTATCTTCTACAAGTAAAGAGAGGTTTCAATGGTTAGACACCATGAATGAGGAGATGAAGTCACATTATCCAAACAATATCTATATTCTTTGTTCGTACTAAGGCAAGATGACAATAAACAGCAAAATGCAATGACAACACAAAAATAAGAAGAAAAACAATGTTAGGAGAAGGAAGAGAAAAACAAGAACAAAAAGAAAAGATAATGAGAAATGAAAATGAAGATAAATGATAATGAAGAAAAAAATAATCTCAATGAAGACTATAATGAAAAAAATCGTAAAATTACACAAGTTTTAGGTATAAGATAATAAAAATTTATAGTTGTGCAAATAATTTAAAAAATATTACCATGTTTTAAAAGACTTAGTTTATTTTTCAAATTGAAGCCTATTTATTAGCTTAAATTACATCATCTTTTTTATTAGCGTGTGACTTTAATATGCATAATGTTTTACTAATTTTATCTTTTATTAATATATTTATGTTATTATTTTATCTTTTAAGTTTTTGAAATACTTTTTAAACCCAATTAACCATTTTTAATAAAAATTATAAATTTTATTATTTTATATTTTAAGTTTTGTAAATATTCTTTTAAAAAACCTGTTGTTTGTTAGAAGTTGAATCACTCTCTCCTCTCGTGGGCCTCTTTTTTTTTCCCGCTGGCATGAGGAAAGAGTCATTCCACTAGCTTTTATTGTGAAAATAAAATTGTGGGTGCTCTTTCCCTTTTGAATGAGTATTTTTTAATATCTAATAATATTTTTTTAAATCTAATAATATTTTTTAATAATTATAATAAAATTTAATCTTTTATCTTTTTATAACGAGGAAAAAAAAGTAAATAAAGAATATTTCAGAAGAGGCTTTTTTATTAAGATAAAGAACAAAGTTGATTGTATTATGCAAATAAAAAGTATACACATGGAGACGAAATCTTTTACTTGAAGAGCAATGACGAATCTTACTTGCTAAAGACAAATATTGAATGAACTGTAAACACGTAAGTACTCTCTGCTTTTGGGTGAAAAACACTCTCTTATTAATTCAAAGGTTTAATCCTTTACTACATCCCTATTTATGTACGAATTTCTCAGTCCTCGTTATTTAAAGTGTATCAAAATGGTCCCTAATTTTGAAAATTGATATCAATTGAGTCATTTCCCTCTGGTAGTTGTTCGCCCTAGAACACCCAGAACAATTGTAAACACATAAGTACTCTCTGCTTTTGGGTGAAAAACACTCTCTTATTAATTCAACAAAAATGATTCTTTGACACGGTTAAAGCAAATTACATTCATTTGACACGCGGTGGGCCCCGAAAACTGTCAACATCATGAAGGATAGTTTGGTCATTTGCTGGTGCTGAGTTGGCTTGTAAAAAAGTAAATGAAACGTTGCGTTTCACTTGCTGGCTTAGGATCTGTGTGTGGGATTTCAAATTTCGAAGACGCTCGAGTTAACTTGCTGGCTTAGGATGTGTGGGATTTCAAATTTCAAATGTTCGAGCTAGGGTTAGGATTGAGAGAGAACGAGAGATAACGAGAGAACGAGAGAGATCGAGGGAGAAAACACAAACCCTACTCCATTGCTGCCACCGGAGGCTGGACGTCATAGGAAAAGTTTGTACCAGCGAAGGTGTAGCCGAAGGCAAAGTTCGTACCGGACGTGCTCGATGTGGAGCGCGGAAGGTTTGTCCCCTTTGTTATTTCTCCCCTTTGTACCGTTTGAATAATATAAAGTATGATACTGTTGTTCCTTTGTTCTTTTCTCATAATTTGTCTATCTTTGTTTTTATTTTTGGTATATTATCGGAAACCCTAGACTAAAGGGGGAAATGTCGTGAGAGATAAAATTGTCGATTGGGCAAACCTGTAGGATTATTTACTGTCCTTAGTGTTTTTGGGCTTGCTTTGCTTATTTGCAAAAGGGAATATTGCAATAAATGGATGAAGTGTGAGATGATTAGAAGAAATGGAAAAAGGGTAGTGGCGATGGAGAGCTAGAGAGTGAAAAAGTTGCACGAAATCAGAGGGAATAGTGATTGGAATAGTTTGCAAAATGGCACCCACCCAGCACGGTTATTCTGCTCAGCAGCAGCACGAAATGCAACGCAAACGTTTCTAACTGTCTTGGCGCCAATGCTGGAGCTACTTCCCATGAACTGATTGAAATGATTCCCCTTTTTGTTATAGTCCGAAAACTCCCTGTCCATGCTGCATTCGCTCCCTCTATGTTCCTTAATTATTTTGTGTTTGATGATATTTTTTTTGCGTTAGAAAAAGGGAAATATTGTCATTAGAGTTGAACATCAGTTTAAGGTGTCCTGAATTTTTCATACATTTGCTTCTGGCACCATTTTATTTTTAATTTATGTATTGTATATGTTATGTACCTGCATCCACTGTTTTTTACTGAGTGATAAATTTGCTTTGGAATCCATCACATATATTTTATTTCTATCACTACTAGGTTGCCCTTTCTTGGTCAGTTGTATTAGCATTTTGCATTGTGCCCTGTTTGCCCCTAGATATATTGCGTGATTATGTTGTTTGTGGTTTGTATATGGTGTTTGGCCACTGTTATTTATAACTCCTTGGATTTTATGTAGAGAATGGTTTCATCTAATTTATGAATTTAAATATAGAGTATTCTTT
This sequence comes from Vigna umbellata, assembly GCF_029865625.1. NCBI lineage: Eukaryota > Viridiplantae > Streptophyta > Magnoliopsida > Fabales > Fabaceae > Vigna > Vigna umbellata. Next base: position 48,886,853 of record NC_142168.1, on the reverse strand, counting down.
CATAGAGCTAAGTGCTTGATTAACACCAAAAGTTTCTTTGTCCATTTTTTCTGTTTCTAGTGTCCTTGTGGAATCAGCTCTTACGAAATTAATTGTTTCTAGTGTCCTTCTTTGACCTTATATTCCCACATAAAAATATGGATTCCACCAATAATATTTATACAGGTTTCAATTTTTTCACCAATACGTGAAACATACTATCTTAACATAACTCTGAGGAATATTGTCAAGGTAAAGATTTTGGTGAACAATTTTCTATTGTACTATTATATATGTTGTAAACTTTTGTATGACTTTAAATGATACTCTCGGATTGTGCAGGTTTTTGGAAGTGATATTGGGGGCCCAACTGATGACCTAGTACGTCTATCAATACCAATTGATACCAACAAGCCTCCAACACGCTCCGTTGATGACATTCTATCGAAATTGATTCCACCTCTTCACAAACCTGAAGGCACTGGATGAAAGAAGAACAATATAAATGCAACAAGTTTAAAACTTTCATAATTTCCTTGCCTGTATTTCAGATTTATCGTTGTTGTTTGTTGTCGAATATTGTGCGTGGACACATGGATGTGTTATTTAGAAAAATTTGTGAACTACTTAACTTATGTTGATCAATTTGTTGTTGCATTAAGTGCTTATGTAATGTTCGTTATGTTATAAGTTTTATATGAAGTTCATTTCGTGAAAATTAAAAGTGTTTAACTTTATGGACAACTTTATTCGGTTATTTATTGAATTGGTTTTCTACAACAATACAAGTGGTTATTTATGCAATTTGGTTTTGTACACCATGACGAGCGTCCAATTTTCTGGAGGAGCGTCCAATTTTCTGGACGAGCGTCCAATTTTCTGGACGACCGTCCACTTCTGGACGACCGACTGAACGAGGGTCCTTCTGGATGAGCGTATGGACGAGCGTCCACATCTGGACGACCGTCGTTCTCGATGAGCGTCTGGACGACCGTCCATCTGGTCCAGCGTCTGCACGAGCGCTACACGAGCGTCCATGTGGCAGTGTCGGACCTAAGGACGAGCGTCCACTACCAGATCGAGCGTCCACTTCATATTCTGTGGACGACCGTCCTCTTGTTCGTGCAGGGGGCGACGAGCGTCAGCTTGCTTTGTGACGAGCGTCCTGGGCGACAGGGTGATGTGCTGAAACGCTGGACGCTCGGTCAGCTGTACAGAACGAACGCTAGGTCACGTGTAGAGAGCGCTCGTTCACTAAATGCATAGGCGCTGATTTGGTTACAATAACTGATTATGTTGTTAGACCTTTGTGGTTATTTCTGAATTTTATTTTGTACAACAATATTACTGGTTAAATTCAATATCAAAGTTTTAATTTTTTGATGCAGTAACTGGATATATGGACAACTTTATTCGGTTATGTTGTGTAACTGAATCTCTATTAATGGTGTGTTATAATGAATTTAATTATGTCATACAAAATGGTGCCTAAAAGTCAATTTTTTGTCCAATGGTGACCTGTGTTCAACTGACTGAGTACCTGTGTTGGACTTTCTGTACAAATTGGCAATTTCTCTCGGGTAATCGTTTACAGGGGTCCTGTAAACGATTACCAGCCCCTTTTTTCAGCAGTCTCACTCATTCCTTGCACAGCTTGCTCCTCCAACTCATGAGGGGTCTCCCCACCCTCCTTGGCCTCACATCACATCACCATCCACCCTCTCCCACCACTGGAACACCTGCACAAGCCTCAGACAGGTGCAGATTAGCATAAAAGTCAGTTTTTTGTCCAATGGTGACCTGTGTTCACCTTACTGAGTACCTGTGTTGGACTTTCTGTACAAATTCCCAATTTCTCTCGGGTAATCGTTTACAGGGGTCCTGTAAACGATTACCAGCCCCTTTTTTCAGCAGTCTCACTCATTCCTTGCACAGCTTGCTCCTCCAACTCATGAGGGGTCTCCCCACCCTCCTTGGCCTCACATCACATCACCATCCACCCTCTCCCACCACTGGAACACCTGCACAAGCCTCAGACAGGTGCAGATTAGCAGATTAGCAGATTAGCAAGGCTTGAACGAACGTCTTTTGCACCCTAAACCGCCAAACCCAAATGTTAAAAATATAATCTAGAAAACCCAAAATACCCCTCGCCCCGGTTCACTTTTTCTGGTTTGTTTTCAATTCACTGAGCCAATGCACAGACGCCACCTCCCGACACTGTAAAACAAATGACTACTATGAATTAGGAGACCATAACTATCACATAGATATTAGACCTTAATCTCAATTACCATGTCGAAAGAATTATAAATGATTTTATATATAATTTTTAAAAAGTTATTGAAAATTAAACAAATTTATTATATAATAATTTATATTTAGATAATAATATAAAACTATTTTCCAAACTAATGTCATAACGTTTTCTTTTCTTTTTATAAAAAGTTTGACCGTTTATTTATTTTATCTTAGTCGTATTTATGGCTCAATCTTCTATATATTTCATTTATTTTTATTTTTGGATTGAGTTTTGGAAAATTAAATAAAAAGGGGAAGTAAAAATTTATAAAATTATTTGAATTAATGAAAGAGAAGAAAATAAATAAGAAATAAGTTTTTTTATTATAATGAATATTAACAAAATACTAACTTATTTAGTGTTTTTTAAGTTAATGTTCGTCAAATTTTATCAATGCTAGTAAAATAAGTTTTACGTAAAGGTCAACCATATTTGTTTTTGCGAAGTCTCCAATTTTGTTTGCAAGGTTATAATAATAATTTTTGTATTTTGTATTTTGTATTTTTATATTTGGTAATATTTGAAACATTTTATTTAAGAAAATTAAAATTTAATAAATTTGAATTGTTCTATCCAAATGAAATATTTCAAAGAATAAATAATTTAAAATAAAAGCAATTCAAATATACAATATTTAATTTTTGTTTCAAAAAAATTGAAAAATTTCGTATCAAAGCTAAGGATTTTAATGGAATAGGGAGGTGAAGGCAGTAATTACAGCGGGGCTAGAAGTAACAGCCCGAGCCATTGTTTGGTGACAGTGAGTGGGGACGTGCGCTTTCAACCGTCGTTTCAAGGAGAGAGAGAAAAGGAAGAAAGTGTGGTGTTTAGCGCCGGTGGTATCCACAGCCATGAGGATCGTTCGCAGAGACATCGTTCCTAATGGACCTGGTAGCGTTAAGGTTCAATTCCTATTCTCCACACTTCAGTTTCCTTAGTTCCATGAAATTTCTTCTTCACGTTTATTCTGTGCACTATGCAGATGGTGGCGGTGGATTCCGATGATCTGTGGTTTGCGTATAACTTGATTCTTGGTTCGGGAGTCGGTTACGTGTAGGGAAGGTATTAGCACCCTACAACGCCTGCCCTAAGGCAGTACCTTTAACTAAATATGCGAATATGATGTGGTTTTCAAAATGTTTAACTATCCCCTAAAATAAGATTCTAAAGAAACAACATGTATTTTTTAGTTTTTTGGGCCCGACATGACCTTGCTCCTACGTATTCTCATTAAGAATGAGAAATCAGGGTTCCGTAGTTCTTTTAGACTGTTTGAAAATTTGTTTGAAAATTGATTGAGAATTTTGTTTGTAAAATGATTTTGGATTTTTGGGAAAGTGAACCTGATAAGGACTGGCCTTGCTCCTACGTATCTCCACTTTTGATGGAGAATCAAGGATCACGTAGTTCTGGCTAGAAAGATTGTTTGTTGATTGAAGATGTGAATGTTTTTAGTTTTTGAAGATTTTATATATTTTTGGTATTTTTATAAAAGACAGAAAATGTTTTCAGCACAAGGACGATGCGTGCGATCACACATGTGCTTAATATTTTTATAAAATGGAAAGATGTCTAGCACAAGGACGATGCGAACGATCACACATGTGCTTGACCTTTAAAGCATATTTTTTTGATTTTTAATTTATCTTTTAATTTTGCGTAATGAGCACTAGGCTGATGCGTATGATCGCACGAGTACTCACACGACTTTTTTTCTTATTATTTGCGTAATGAGCACTACGCTGATGCGTACGATCGCACGAGCACTCACACGGCTTTGTTTGTTTTATTTTATATTTTTATTTATATTTTTTATGAACAAATCCAACAAAATATAAGATGCAATATACAAGAGTGGAGTTATCACACAAAGGGCTACATACAGGAAAAAAAAAACAAATAATAAAGAAATAAAAATTTAAGAACAAAGCGAGAGAAACAAACCAACAAGAATAGGGGGTGCAGAGATAAAAACCAGTGTTGCATGCGGAGTAAAATTGGAGCTCCCTTAGTTTGGGCCAAAATCCCCTCTTTTTGACTTTGTGTCCGCCAGGGGTGTCAAGATGAAACTGGAGGTGCATTGAGTATCTGCTTGTCCGGCCCAATTCTTTTTTTTTATTTTTGCTTGCAGAAATGGATGGGCTTAAGCCCAAATGAAAGGAGGTGTACGGGTGAAAACCGGGGGTGCGTGAAGGAAACAATGTTTTTATTTTATTTTATTTTATTTATTTTATTTTTGTTTTTGGCTTATTAGTGAGAGCTGCAGGCCCAAGGCCTTTCCATTTTTCGGTTCATGAGACCCTTAGGGATTCCTCCCATTCTTACCAAAAGAAGCAAAGGTGTTCAAACGGCCACCGCACGCGACGCCACTGCCTCCGCCAAAACCGACTTCCGCCAGCTGCAGTCCGAGCCATCGCCGGTACGCTGACCACCGCCGCTCACCGCTGGAGTCCTCGCTCCCTTTTTTTCCTTCCCCTCGCGTGCGTGAGGCCGTCTCTGCCAAGCCGGCTGCCGCGAAGAGTCCTCCGCCTGATCTGTAATGTCGCCGGCAGTTCCCAGGCGTTTCCAAGGCCGCCACTGGCCGCAGCGTCAGATCTTGCCCCCTCCCCGCTATTGATGGTGATTTGGGAATGGGTTGGGTTATTTGGTTGTGTTGTGGTTAGTTTATGGGTGATGGTGTGAGAGGTTTTGGAGATGATTGATGAATAGGGGTTTTCGGAGTTAAGAGAGAATGGAGAGGGATTGGGTGGAGGCTATTCGGTGAGTGAGTGAGTTTCCCTCTTGGCTTGGGTAATTGAAAAATGGTAAGAATGGGTGATATGGTGACGGGAAATGTATTGGAGGTAGTGAGTGAGTTGTGAAGAAGAAATGGTTGGGATGATTACGGGTGAGAGGAGCAGAGGGGTTGGAGAATGGTCTGAGAAGTGTCTGATAGATGATGGATGTTGGCCGTGGGGTGTCGGTAGTGGTGTTTTACTGTCTGTGTGAAAAAAAATGAAAATGGCTTTGGTTTCTTTGACGGTTGAAAGATGAAGTTGAAGTTGGGTGGTTACGGGTATATCCGTGGGCGTGTGAATATGGGGATGAGTGTTTGGCTGTGTTTGATGGGTGCTAGAGGTGAGGTTGGGCCGTGGTAAGTCTTGAACGAGTGTTGGAGATCTAGGGTGTTGGTGACGAAAATGATAAAGAAGATGGACGTTGGTGGTTGAGTCTGGTTTGATGAGGAATTACGAGGGATGGAGAGTAGTCAAAGGTTGAGGTTTTTTATGGTTACAGTGGGCAGAGGTGGTTACGGGTGAAGGGAGTCAAGGAGTTTGAGGTTGATAGCCATGGGTGTTCCCAGTAGCCGTGTGTGTATTGGGGATGGTCGTGAAAGGCAAAGGCCTTGGTTGTGGCACTGGGTGAATGATGATTGAAGAGTAAAATGAAGAAGATCCCCCCAGTAACTGTGTGTGAATATGGAGGATGGATCCTCCTCAGCAGTGGACAATGCTTCAAGATGAAGAAGCCTCCCTCCGTTATTGCTTTTTTTTCGTCTCCGGAAATTAACCGCCCCCTCTGCTCTCTCCCAAAACCATTTAAAAACACTTTGCATCTTCATCACCTATTCCCTGATCCGGGATCTTACCTCGTCTTTTTCTTTGGTGAGACAAAAGAAAAAACATTGTTCAACTAATTCCGTAATCCGAAACTTCGTTTCCCTTTTCTTCTTGTTCACTTCCCAGGAGCTCAGACACATTCTGTGACATGGGACTTTCCTTGTTTTGTTTTTTTTTTTTACTTCCTAGGAGGTGATACACGATCCAGATTTGGGATTTTTGTTTTTATTTCTTTTATTATTTTTATTTGTTATTTTTTGTTATTTTATTATTATATTTTTTATTAAAACGGCAATAAGAGAAAAGACGAACGCCCCATCAAACGCACGAGTATAGAACGGCCGTTCACTATGGACACAGAAAAACATATCAAGACTGAACGTTCAACTACCAAAGAAAAATGACCGAACGCTATCAATATGAACAGGTAACGACGAACGACCGAAAGTATTTGAGGTCGAATGGTTTGAGGCCGAATGGCCGAAAAGGCTGAGCTACCTGGGCGAGCGCAAGAAGAGGGGGAACGAGCGGCAGAAGAGGGAGAACGAGCGCACAGGGCATAGGACGAGCGTTCAAAACCGAACGTTCAGTTAATAATATACAATTCATGACCGAACGTTCAACATCAAGACCGAACGTTCAACATCAAGACCGAACGTTCACTAAGAATAAACGTAACCGAACGTTCACTAACACATAATATGACGGAACGTTTGAACAACACAAGGCCGAACGTCCAACTCTGAATAGGCAAATCAAGGCCGAACGTTCAAAACATCAAGACCGAACGTTCAGTAACAAACACATCAAGGCCGAACGTTCAGCTCAGAATAAAGACAACAAGACCGAACGTTGAAAACATAAATAAGTGACCGAACGCTATTTTCTGATTGAATTGTATTTCAGCGAACGGCAGAAGATCATGCACCACTAGGCCGAACGTTCAAAACCGAACGCCATGTTAAACTCAAAACCATTAGGCCAAGACCGAACGCTCGCTACCTCAGAGGCTGAATGGTCGAACGACGGAACGCTTAGAGTGAGGATTACCGAACGTCAATGAGAATAAACTGGCCGAACGTCTGAGGACGAGCGTCGGAACAGTTGGAATGCGTGACGCTGAAAATTGCCGAACGTCAATGACACCAAATGGCTGAACGATTGAGGACGAGTGACCGAACGGTTGAAGCTGAGAATTGCCGAACGTCCGAGAGGTTTAATGGACGAACGGTCGAATAAAGCAAAGGACAAACGGTCGTGCAGGGCAGAGGACGAACGGTGGAGGGCGAATGCTTTTTATTTTTATTTTTTATTATTTTTTTATTTTTATTTATATATATATATATATATATTTTTTTTGTTTATTTTTAATTTGTATATATTTTTTTTATTTTATTATTCATTATTATTTATTTTCTTTTTTTTATTTTATTTTTTTTATTTTACAATCATGATGAAAATAAATACAACAAACCTAAAAGTCAATCCGGACGAAATTGGGTGTTCACAATAATATTGAACTATTTTTCACGTGCTTTCAATTTGATTATGCTATTAGATAGTTTGAGTTTAACCATGCCAATAGTGTAAAACAAGTTTTATATAATTATTTTGTATAGTTGTCCAGTCACACACAGAACGGGTTTTCAAGGAGATTAATTCTAATGATAAATAATTTAAAATAAAATGTAATTACTGTGTTCTGTTATTATTAATCAAATCTCTAAATATAAATCTATAAATATATATAAGGTAAAAAAAATAGGTAATTGTATTTAATACTTATTTAATAATTAAATTGTTTTTAACATGAAAACACCTCGTGACACTGTAAAACAAATGACTACTATGAATTAGGAGACCATAACTATCACATAGATATTAGACCTTAATCTCAATTACCATGTCGAAACAATTATAAATGATTTTATATATAATTTTTAAAAAGTTATTGAAAATTAAACAAATTTATTATATAATAATTTATATTTAGATAATAATATAAAACTATTTTCCAAACTAATGTCATAACATTTTCTTTTCTTTTTATAAAAAGTTTGACCGTTTATTTATTTTATCTTAGTCGTATTTATGGCTCAATCTTCTATATATTTCATTTATTTTTATTTTTGGATTGAGTTTTGGAAAATTAAATAAAAAGGGGAAGTAAAAATTTATAAAATTATTTGAATTAATGAAAGAGAAGAAAATAAATAAGAAATAAGTTTTTTTGCCTTAATAGAATAAGCTTAATACAATTTTTGCCTTAAATCCTAGATTAGATATGGTCCTTATAAGAACACTATATATAAAAAATTAAGCCAGTAAGATTTTCTACTTTACAGCTATTGATGGTCTACTTTACAGCTATTGATGGTCGACTTAAATTACAAATAATTTTATAAATGAAATAAGATTGCCTCGAATAACAAACTAACGACCAACTTATACATGTTTGCTGTGACTGAATGAATGTACTTTTAAATATTAATTTTCAAAAATACACAAACAGGATTTTAAAAAACAAAATTATAAACATTCATTTCCAATAACAATATATTAGCCAACTACTAGTCTATTATTTTAGACAGTTGCACGCTTGCCACAATCTCCAGAAAAACTCGGTTCTCCTAAACCAATTTGCTCACTCCATAGCTTTTAGCATTTGAACATCAACAATTATCCCCTTTAGCTAGGGATTACAGGACTGTTTACAATCATAATTACTCAACAGATTCATATACATGATGGGAAATCGAAAAGTATCAATTTTCAATACAAAGACCAATGAGCAAAGGAATTCACCCAAAAATATGGAACACTGGGTGATAAATGACTTGCAACTATTAATTGGCATTGTGGTTTATAGTACAAATTCCTCGTTCAATTATCCAGAAATCCGCAGTCCAGTATAAAAAAACACCAGGGAATGATGGAACACTAGTCCAGTATAATAAAACAGAGAGGAGCCATGGCCAACACTAACATGCTTGACCAACATTATCCATCACATCTCAATGTCTTCAAGATCTGGGAGAGGAAACCGAAGAATTGCAGCAATGCCACTTATCTGGGCTAGTTCTGTCCAGTAATATAAAGTTGACATATTCAATTTCAAACAGACAGGAAATTAGAACATAAAATGTTTGTTCAGAAATTTCATTTATTTCCGTGAAGCAGCTCTAAATAACAAAAGGGGGAAGAAAAAAAGGCATAACGTTTTAGTTTATATATTGTGATCTTATTACTTTTATTTTACCTTTTTCAATAATTGTTCACCATTCTCAGTCAATGAATTTCTAGGATCAATAATATCCCAAAAAGTTAAAGAATAATGAAATTAGTAAAACTTACGCTCTCCAGAGACATGCATGGATGAAAATACATGAACAGATCCTCCTGAATCCTTAACAGAGTTGACCAAGTTAACAAACTTTTGTCTTGTTGATATATCTGAATTCCTATAACCAAAAGCAAATAGTGAAGACACAACTCCATGGCAACATCAAACAGAGAATTTTCAGGATTAAATTCCAAATCCCAAGTTAACAAATAGGATGCGAAAGCAAATGCAAAGATGAAGTTAAGTGATAATGCTATATACGGGCTCAAAAGTAAAAACCAAAATATCTTTCTTTAAAACAAAACCTGAAGTAAAAGGTAGTTTGCAAAGAAGTTTGATCTAAACCAGTTTCAAAGATGAACAAAGAGATACATAAGATACACGGTTAAAATAAAACAAACAAAAAGAAAAAAGACGCAGGAAGCCAAAGTATGAATCTGATAGATCAATCCGGCATTTTGTCTTTCATTTAAGAATATTTTGCGATTATATCATGCAAACCTGAAAAGATCATCTGTGATGAGAAGAGTTTGTACAGCTAGGCGTTCATTGGCAACCTCAACATGTTTCATTCCATAACATGCGCGTGATGGATCCTGTTCCACATCAAATACATATTCAATCAGGATTTCCTATATTTCTGAAAATGCAATATTTAGGTAAGCTGTTTCTACAGCTTTGAAGAGACAATAATCCAAGGGAGAAACATGAGTACTCCTTTTATGCTAAGGTGATACTTCCTTTAGATTTTTTATTCTCACTCTAAACCAGATTTTTAATACTTTTTGTGCACAAGAATAAGAAAAAAAAATGTACTTTTGTAGAACAGACAGAAAAATAATGGTTTCCCATGATAAATCCTCTGGAACATGACTTTTTTTAGCTTACCCAGCATCCACCCAGTTACATTGGTAACTCTCAGATTGGGTTCAACAAATACTAAACATCATTACGTAAGAAGTATAATAAGGAGAAAGTATTAGCACAATATAATTGAGATAACTTTTACTTTCGATAAAAGTATGATGTTATTTGAATTTTAAACACCTAATAAAAATCTTAGAATGAAAAACAGAAAGCAAATTTGATGGAAGATATGCTTCTCATGCAATTCAATAAAGTAAACATCTAACTACATGGCATTCTAATCATAAAAATAGGCAAGGTTAACAAATGCATCTGAAAAGAAAACCTGACATTTGAAAGCATTTTGAAGAAATCCTTCATAACTCGAACCTGAAAAACAAGGAAATAAAAGCTTAACCCACACTCAATATAAAATAAGTAAACATAATACGGAATTTTTTCAGCAGTGCTAAAGAGAAAAGTAAAAGATACGGGCTTTGATGGTACCTCTTGTGCTGCTTTAGTATCTTTTATCAAATTCATGACATTTGGAGCATCCAAAACCTCCCTTAAACTATGCCTACAGATAATAAATAATTAGGCTAAAGAGATAAGATAAAGAAAATACAGCAGTGCCCACAAGCAATTGAACTTAAAAGTTAATCCTTAAAATAAGAGTCAGTTACTCTATGTTTGCAGCCATATTTTTTAAGTCAATACACATAAGAATATTACACAGAAGAAAGATTAAGCAAGTCAAGCCACAGTTAATTGATCAGCAAGCACAACAATCTTCACATGTTCATGTTAATTCTAATTACCTTACGAGGCTTTTGTAGCATACTAAAAAAGTAGGAAAATATGCAAATAAAGAAAGCAACCATACTTGTATCCTGAAGTTGTATGCACAAGAATGATGCGTGATTTGTTTTCAATAATAGCTCGCAACTGTCTTCGTTCTGCCTCCAAAAATAAGTGACGATGAAACTGATCCTGAAACAGAAACAGAATTTCAAAATCCTGTCTTCACTTAAGGAAGCAAAAACCACTAAAGATGATTTTATACTATTAATAATAATACATGCAAACACACAATCAAATTTGTAAATATTCACCACGAATAAAGCAAACAGGAAATAATTGCTCACCTTTGTAAATCCTGGACTTGCAATTACAGCACAACGAACCACGTTGAAATCGATATGTTTCAAGAAAGCCTAAACAGATTCGTAGAATTCCAGTATATTTGTCAATGCGCCTTTTACACTTTTTGTTGAATGTAAAATATATATGATTAAATATAAGAAAGAAATACTAGGGCAAAAGATCATGATAATATCCTCTTAACCAAGAGTAAAGAAACATATAAAATACATTCATTCATACAATAAGGAGATATTTGATAACTGGCATTCTCATTCTCATCCAGGCATCTAATATTATCCAACAAGATGCCCATATTTGGTGCATGGGTATGATATTATTACCGTGAGTATCTCATTGCTCGGGGAAAGGAAGTGGCTATAAGTCAACTAATGAAGAACACCAATTCAAAACTAGCTACACATATATAACATAATAAGAATCAGGTGATATAGCTTTGAGGGGTGTTTGAATTTGCATTATAGCATTAGCTTTAATTTCAGAAACACCTTAATTGAAAAAAAAATTATAAATCATAGTAAATCCATTTCAATTTTTTAATGTGGAATATGTATCACTAATGAGAATAAATGCTAAAGATAAGAAATTTAATTCCTTATTTACCTGCATAACATTCTCGAAGAACTTATCCAAAGCCTACAAAATGGAGGGATGCTTTAGAATTGTATCACTCAAGTTATATAATTCATTCACTGACGTCTTACAATAGGGTGACAGATCTTACTTTCTCATAACCAGCAATTGCAGGCCCATGCTTGCGAGGAATAGATGTTTCTATCCGCGATCGAGTAACAGTCATACTGTTTTATTGGATTAATACGATGAATCATTTCATTGTAATGACACAATTACATGGAAAACATAAACTAGAGTATCAACAAGAAGCAGAACGTGTATTTAATTTCCAGTGTTTGTGGTTACCCACAGAAATCAAAATAAAAATAACAGTGACCAAGTTTAATATGAGTGCTGAGCAAATTATCTTATGGATAAAATGCTATTATAAGTAATACATATAAATGAAACCTAGTAAATTTATAGCCAACCTTCTACCAACAAGGAGGATATGAGCTAATCCTTCCTGCATCAACACCACTGCTAGATCAGCACTTGCACCAGGATCTGCAAAATATGCATGGGATTTTCATTCACAGTTTTGATTACTAAGATTTACACCAACAGTCAGACAACAAATGACCACACGAGGATTGTTAACCCTTTGTTTGCTTGAAAAACATGACTGGTTCTATATGATAATTTATTTCATTCTTTCCACCATTTTTCTAAAACAACTATTTAAAGGTGTGCAGGAGATTTAAGACATCTGATAAAGTAGAAATTCAACAATTTTATCAAGTGAAAATAGGTAAAGTAATATCTTCATTCTTCAAATTAGAATATTTTGTAATTTCCACGCAAACAGACTACGCCACTAAAATTTCCATAATTATAAATATCTATAAAAGAATTGAGACATTCATATAATTTGATACGTACCAGAGGCCTGCTGTAGCACCTCCAAAGCCAAAGAATCCCAAACATCCTACAAGAGGCAGAATATAATATTCAGTAATTGTGATTCAAAAAGGTACCAGTGGGCTGCGAACTATATCACAATGTGATTTTCATAAAGATTCCTCACCACTCATTTCTTAGGTTACATTTTCTATTCTAACCATAATGGCACAGTGATAAATACAAGCAAAAGGCCTGGCTTATATGCATATGAAGCACGAGTTTAACATTGCGAAATGATTTGTAACAAGAAGCACAATGATTCAAGAGAAAATACCTTTCTGACCACAAACCGTCGCTGCAGTTCAAGTTCTAGAGTATGGAAAGCTCCTATCTGCAACGAGTTACAAAGATGAAAACTTAAGTTCGGCAGTAACAATTTGGAGAAGAAATCTGGATGACAGTCGCAGTTCACTACCTTGACATGTTCATTCTCTAAAATGTTCTTTCCACGAACACGCAGAATAGAACCTTCTTTGTCATAATCAGCAACCTAGTATAAAACAAAATCAAGATAACACAACCTGAAAAACCGAACAGAAATCCTACTGATAGCACAAATACCTCTTCGACTTTAATTTCCAGTTTGAGCTTAACGCGCTCTGCATCTCGACCGCCATGAGCGGCCTCTCTAACAACCTTCCTATTAAAGTTAGGACAAGCAAGAAAACGAAAGAAATATGAAAATTGAAAAACAGATTATGCGATCAAAGAAAGCAAGAATTGAGAGAAAATAGCACCTAACAGTAACGGCCATGACAGAGTCTCCGGGAGCAATCAAGTTATACGCAAACCACAGATCATCGGAATCCACCGCCACCATCTGCATAGTGCACAGAATAAACGTGAAGAAGAAATTTCATGGAACTAAGGAAACTGAAGTGTGGAGAATAGGAATTGAACCTTAACGCTACCAGGTCCATTAGGAACGATGTCTCTGCGAACGATCCTCATGGCTGTGGATACCACCGGCGCTAAACACCACACTTTCTTCCTTTTCTCTCTCTCCTTGAAACGACGGTTGAAACTTTAGGTTTTAAGAATAAATAAATATTCTATTCATTTAAAAAATATATTTTTAATAGTTGAATAAAACATTAATTAAAATATAAATCTTTGTATCAATATAAAAATATAAAAACTATAAAACACATTAATAAAAATATAAAAACTATAAAACAAAATTTCATTGAACTCTTGACTTCAAAATAAACTTATGTGAGTTATCATTATAACTTTTCACATCTCAACTTACTGACATATTAAAGTGCATCAAAGATTGCTTAAAAGTTATTTATACTTTTATATTATTATTATATAAAGATTATTCACTATCCTTTAAGCATTCTTTTATCAAAATAATTATTTACGAATTTTTCCTTTTAAGTGACTTTTTTTATAAAAAAATTACCATTTTTTTTAAATTTAACTATTTTTCCAAGCTAAAAGAACTATTTATAATAAAAAAGTTATCTAAAAAAGAAAACATTGCAATTATTTAAAAATATTTTTAATTATGATAACAATTTTATTAGTTTTTATTATCATAAAAGAAAATGAATGTTTATGCATGTATTTTTACTAGTTAAAATAAAAAAAAAATATGAAAACACAGTATTAAACTCATATAAAAGTTATACTTCATCACAAACTATATTTATTATTAAAATATTTAAATGAATAGAAAAGGTTAATTACAATTTTTTTCCCAATATTTTAAACTTTGATTCATTGAAAAGGTGATTGCCCTTAATTGAAAAGGTGATTCAATAGAGCTTTTTGGTATCTTTACCATAGATTTTGTGATGTGACGCTCCATCCACCACCTCATCTTCTCTTTAGAAATTTCTAATTTTTTTAAAATTCTAAATTCATCCATTTTATTTTTTATTTTTATCAATTTTATTTTTTATTTTTTAAAACCTCAATTTCAATCTCTTCTTACTTTTACTTTCCCTTTCATTCTTGGCAACAAGTCTCTATCTCCAACTGTCATTTTTTCTCTTTCTCTTAATTTTCACTTCCGTTAATTGCTGTCTCCATCTTGCAAAATTTGAAAGAAAATGAAAAATGTTGTGTTAATGGAAGTGGAAATTAAGAGAAAGAGAAAGTGAAGGTGAGAAGAGATTGGGATTTGGATTTAAAAACATAAAAAGTAAAATTGGTAAAAGTAAAAAGTGTAAATTTGGAATTTAAAAAAAAAAATGAGAAGGTGTAGAGAGAAGATGGGGTGGTGTAGGGAGCATCAAACTCTAACTTTTTCTATTAAACATAGAGCTGTCAAAACGGGTAATCTGGCTCGACCCAGTCCGGCCTACACGGCTCACTACGGGTTGGTTACTTAGTAAGCCAACCCAACCCGGCTCACTTATTAGCAAGCTAAACAAATTTGAATTGAGTCCGACCCACCACGGGTTGGTGGGTTAAATGGGTTGACTCAGTAGCTCATTTATAGTGTTGTCAAAATAGGTTGTAACCCGCAAGCCAACTCGTTCTATCACGGATTTGAGCTGGGTTGGGTTTAAAAAAAATGTAATTATTTTATGCGGGTTAATTTTCTCGGTTCACTCAAATTAAACCTGTGATAAGTCGGATTGAATTTGTGGTGAACCAGATTAACTCACCAACCCACCTAATTTAATTTAATTATTTATTATTTTGTATTTCAATATTATTAGTTAACCGTTTTTTTATTATATTGTAGATGAGATAGAAAAATGTTTCAAAAGAGAAAAATATTATAAATTTATCTATTCAAGACTCTAATATTATACAACTAATAAAAATTAAATATTAAAAATTTTATTTGTTTGTCTTTTGTACTTATTTTTGGATTTCGCTTGAATTATATCATATATTTTTTTTTACTTTAAATTGTCTTTAACATCATTTTAAAATAAAATTTATTTATATTTGAATTAAAAAAATTATAATATTTTAATTTAAAAAAACTTATAATTTTTTTAATTTAAAAAAGAACTTATAATTAAGGAGCTAAATAAAAAATTATAAATTGCTATTAGAAATTGTGACTCTTACTTCATAATAAAAAATCTATAAAATGATATTAAAAATTATGTAGGACCCTAAACATGGCAACAATTAAGATTAAGACATTGTATAATAAGTTTACCTAGGGAATCCTACAAAATATCCTTCATTTTAAGGAACTTGTTTAAATTGACTGAAATATGCAGAAAACAAAACACAAATGTGTTACATTCTAAGTCATGTTGGGCTTAATTCCAAGGATGGACATAAGAAATTGGAGTTTCTCCTTGATTTCTAAGGGGTGGATGGAGTTCTCATTGAGAGATGTTGGAGGCTCAACTCCAGTGAAGATGTAAAGAGCCTTCAATTCATCTGCACATGATGCTTCCTTTCTACCTTCATATCCTACTATCTTCCTTATCACATTAATCTCTTTCCACATCTTCTCATCACCCAATACTACCTGCAAAAGCTTCAGTAAACACTCCCATAATAATCAAATATGTTGCAATAAAACTTTTAGTTTATGTATATAAGTTTAATCATACACTAAGTGAATTATTTCCACATAGAATGCAATTAATTAGGCATTGACCTCTTCAGAAGAAGAGATAATGTTTTCTTCAGAGGAGCATTCAGATGGCCAAGACTCTTGTTCTACAGAGGAAACAAGAACCTCCATAGAATCTGTGCGTCTGCCAATAATTGAAGATTCTGCAACATACAAATTAATTCAGATATCAGGGCTCAAAACAAAAGTTAGTCCTCTAGACACTGTAAAATGGCAGACATATTCTATGGTCCATACCTTCATGCAAATCAATTGTGTATGTCTTCTCATCAGGGTCTATCTGTTTTCCATCAAACAAATCATGTGCACTTTCATTAGCAATTTCTCTAGCTTCTGCATCTTCCAAGTACATCCTTTCATTTAACTTATGCATATGAGATTCTTGATTTTCTGAGTCCTGAGAAGAGTTCTCATCCATTTGAATGTTATAAACCATTGATTCTATTGGTGAAGCTTCAATTGGTTCAGCTGGAATCAGTAGTTCAGAAGGTTCGGCCAATGACTTCCTTGAATCATTTGTGGTGTCAAATTCTTTTCCTTCTAACATGATATCCATATTTTCATCATTTCTTGAATGAAGCATCTCCTCCCGTAGATTTGGATCTTCTTCCTTTCTCAAGTCTTCTCCAGTTTCCCCAATGGTACTATGTTCTTCTGCCAATGATTCTTCCATATCTTCAACAGAACCAATTCTTTTACCCCTTTCATCTGCCCCTCTACATATTCCTTCTGCATATTCTCCTCTCTCCCTAGTCTTATCAGTTCTACCCTCATCTCTAATTTTTTCTAACAGTCCCTTTGTTTCTCTTTGTAACTCTGCTTCCTCTGTATCACCCTCCATGGGCTGATCCTGGGATTCATGTAAAAACAAAGTTTTAACCTCAAAGGGAGTCTTAAATTCTTCATAGTCCTCACTAAATGGCTGCACTTGCACTCCATTATTTTCTCCTGGTGAGTTTTCTTCAATTCCATCAGTGGCATATTCTTCTCGTGGACCACACTCACTCCCCACTGTCACATTTTCTCCATTCTTCATACCAAAACCATCGATTTCAATGTCTCTCTTTGCTTCATCTACAAGGGCTTGTTCCTCTCTATATATCTGCATATCATCACAACCACCCTGCTTAAAACATATCCTTTTAAGCAATGGGGGATTCTGGAGAGTAGGCCTGGGGAGCAATTTACTCATTAAATTCTGAGTGCATACATAGCTAGCCAAGAAAACTGCATAAGGCATAGAAAGAGCAATGACAATAACAGAAGCCACCGCAAGAGGTGGAACAAGCACAGGAGCAGCTGAAGCTATGAAACCAGCCACTAAGATCTTCTTTCCAACACAGACTCCCATTTTGAGCAGCCACCTCATCATGCAACCATTTGCAGCATTACTTTTGGACGAGTATTTTCTAGTATCCCACTCTTCATCTTCCGCTTCTTCAAATTCCATCCTATAATATATACACCAACAAATGCTATTGAAAGTTGAAAAAAAAACTTGTGATATGTCTAGAGATTAAAGAGGTTTTCTCTATGCATGTCTATACGCCTTACATCAACATTACTAATTAGCAAGTGAATAGAGTGAAAACGCAAGTGAATAGAGTGAAAACGGTAAGAGAACGATGCAGTCCAGGAGGAGAGGGAAGATAATAGAAGAATGTGGATCAGAGTTGTACCTGAACAGATTGTAAGATAAACAAGCTTGAAATCCCCAACCTCTAAAAGCTAACATGCTACTGTGTTTTTCATCCTCGTTCTGATTCTCAGCAGCATGTTGGGCAAAATGAGAAGTGTGTGTGATTCATTATTACAATATAGTTGTTGATGACACGTGCTATAAAGAGAGGGTTCAGTTGACAAATGTAGGCTAAGTAGAGTGCTACCTCGGTTTTATTTTGCATGTAACATTCAATATTAAATAGAACAAAAATGATTCTTTGACACGGTTAAAGCAAATTACATTCATTTGACACGCGGTGGGCCCCGAAAACTGTCAACATCATGAAGGATAGTTTGGTCATTTGCTGGTGCTGAGTTGGCTTGTAAAAAAGTAAATGAAACGTTGCGTTTCACTTGCTGGCTTAGGATCTGTGTGTGGGATTTCAAATTTCGAAGACGCTCGAGTTAACTTGCTGGCTTAGTAGGATGTGTGGGATTTCAAATTTCAAATGTTCGAGCTAGGGTTAGGATTGAGAGAGAACGAGAGATAACGAGAGAACGAGAGAGATCGAGGGAGAAAACACAAACCCTACTCCATTGCTGCCACCGGAGGCTGGACGTCATAGGAAAAGTTTGTACCAGCGAAGGTGTAGCCGAAGGCAAAGTTCGTACCGGACGTGCTCGATGTGGAGCGCGGAAGGTTTGTCCCCTTTGTTATTTCTCCCCTTTGTACCGTTTGAATAATATAAAGTATGATACTGTTGTTCCTTTGTTCTTTTCTCATAATTTGTCTATCTTTGTTTTTATTTTTGGTATATTATCGGAAACCCTAGACTAAAGGGGGAAATGTCGTGAGAGATAAAATTGTCGATTGGGCAAACCTGTAGGATTATTTACTGTCCTTAGTGTTTTTGGGCTTGCTTTGCTTATTTGCAAAAGGGAATATTGCAATAAATGGATGAAGTGTGAGATGATTAGAAGAAATGGAAAAAGGGTAGTGGCGATGGAGAGCTAGAGAGTGAAAAAGTTGCACGAAATCAGAGGGAATAGTGATTGGAATAGTTTGCAAAATGGCACCCACCCAGCACGGTTATTCTGCTCAGCAGCAGCACGAAATGCAACGCAAACGTTTCTAACTGTCTTGGCGCCAATGCTGGAGCTACTTCCCATGAACTGATTGAAATGATTCCCCTTTTTGTTATAGTCCGAAAACTCCCTGTCCATGCTGCATTCGCTCCCTCTATGTTCCTTAATTATTTTGTGTTTGATGATATTTTTTTTGCGTTAGAAAAAGGGAAATATTGTCATTAGAGTTGAACATCAGTTTAAGGTGTCCTGAATTTTTCATACATT
This sequence comes from Vigna umbellata, assembly GCF_029865625.1. NCBI lineage: Eukaryota > Viridiplantae > Streptophyta > Magnoliopsida > Fabales > Fabaceae > Vigna > Vigna umbellata. Next base: position 48,867,528 of record NC_142168.1, on the reverse strand, counting down.
TGCTTCTGGCACCATTTTATTTTTAATTTATGTATTGTATATGTTATGTACCTGCATCCACTGTTTTTTACTGAGTGATAAATTTGCTTTGGAATCCATCACATATATTTTATTTCTATCACTACTAGGTTGCCCTTTCTTGGTCAGTTGTATTAGCATTTTGCATTGTGCCCTGTTTGCCCCTAGATATATTGCGTGATTATGTTGTTTGTGGTTTGTATATGGTGTTTGGCCACTGTTATTTATAACTCCTTGGATTTTATGTAGAGAATGGTTTCATCTAATTTATGAATTTAAATATAGAGTATTCTTTCATAGAGCTAAGTGCTTGATTAACACCAAAAGTTTCTTTGTCCATTTTTTCTGTTTCTAGTGTCCTTGTGGAATCAGCTCGTACGAAATTAATTGTTTCTAGTGTCCTTCTTTGACCTTATATTCCCACATAAAAATATGGATTCCACCAATAATATTTATACAGGTTTCAATTTTTTCACCAATACGTGAAACATACTATCTTAACATAACTCTGAGGAATATTGTCAAGGTAAAGATTTTGGTGAACAATTTTCTATTGTACTATTATATATGTTGTAAACTTTTGTATGACTTTAAATGATACTCTCGGATTGTGCAGGTTTTTGGAAGTGATATTGGGGGCCCAACTGATGACCTAGTACGTCTATCAATACCAATTGATACCAACAAGCCTCCAACACGCTCCGTTGATGACATTCTATCGAAATTGATTCCACCTCTTCACAAACCTGAAGGCACTGGATGAAAGAAGAACAATATAAATGCAACAAGTTTAAAACTTTCATAATTTCCTTGCCTGTATTTCAGATTTATCGTTGTTGTTTGTTGTCGAATATTGTGCGTGGACACATGGATGTGTTATTTAGAAAAATTTGTGAACTACTTAACTTATGTTGATCAATTTGTTGTTGCATTAAGTGCTTATGTAATGTTCGTTATGTTATAAGTTTTATATGAAGTTCATTTCGTGAAAATTAAAAGTGTTTAACTTTATGGACAACTTTATTCGGTTATTTATTGAATTGGTTTTCTACAACAATACAAGTGGTTATTTATGCAATTTGGTTTTGTACACCATGACGAGCGTCCAATTTTCTGGAGGAGCGTCCAATTTTCTGGACGAGCGTCCAATTTTCTGGACGACCGTCCACTTCTGGACGACCGACTGAACGAGGGTCCTTCTGGATGAGCGTATGGACGAGCGTCCACATCTGGACGACCGTCGTTCTCGATGAGCGTCTGGACGACCGTCCATCTGGTCCAGCGTCTGCACGAGCGCTACACGAGCGTCCATGTGGCAGTGTCGGACCTAAGGACGAGCGTCCACTACCAGATCGAGCGTCCACTTCATATTCTGTGGACGACCGTCCTCTTGTTCGTGCAGGGGGCGACGAGCGTCAGCTTGCTTTGTGACGAGCGTCCTGGGCGACAGGGTGATGTGCTGAAACGCTGGACGCTCGGTCAGCTGTACAGAACGAACGCTAGGTCACGTGTAGAGAGCGCTCGTTCACTAAATGCATAGGCGCTGATTTGGTTACAATAACTGGTTATGTTGTTAGACCTTTGTGGTTATTTCTGAATTTTATTTTGTACAACAATATTACTGGTTAAATTCAATATCAAAGTTTTAATTTTTTGATGCAGTAACTGGATATATGGACAACTTTATTCGGTTATGTTGTGTAACTGAATCTCTATTAATGGTGTGTTATAATGAATTTAATTATGTCATACAAAATGGTGCCTAAAAGTCAGTTTTTTGTCCAATGGTGACCTTGTTCAACTGACTGAGTACCTGTGTTGGACTTTCTGTACAAATTGGCAATTTCTCTCGGGTAATCGTTTACAGGGGTCCTGTAAACGATTACCAGCCCCTTTTTTCAGCAGTCTCACTCATTCCTTGCACAGCTTGCTCCTCCAACTCATGAGGGGTCTCCCCACCCTCCTTGGCCTCACATCACCATCCACCCTCTCCCACCACTGGAACCTCAGACAGGTGCAGATTAGCATAAAAGTCAGTTTTTTGTCCAATGGTGACCTGTGTTCACCTTACTGAGTACCTGTGTTGGACTTTCTGTACAAATTCCCAATTTCTCTCGGGTAATCGTTTACAGGGGTCCTGTAAACGATTACCAGCCCCTTTTTTCAGCAGTCTCACTCATTCCTTGCACAGCTTGCTCCTCCAACTCATGAGGGGTCTCCCCACCCTCCTTGGCCTCACATCACATCACCATCCACCCTCTCCCACCACTGGAACACCTGCACAAGCCTCAGACAGGTGCAGATTAGCAGATTAGCAAGGCTTGAACGAACGTCTTTTGCACCCTAAACCGCCAAACCCAAATGTTAAAAATATAATCTAGAAAACCCAAAATACCCCTCGCCCCGGTTCACTTTTTCTGGTTTGTTTTCAATTCACTGAGCCAATGCACAGACGCCACGTGGCCGTTGTCAAAACTGTGTCAAACTTTTGTTGTCCAGATAACATTTTCCTTTAGTGAATATGTTATGTACAACAATACAAGTGTTCAACTTCAATTTCAATGTCAAATTTTTTTGGTACAGTTAGTGGTTATCTGTTAAGTTTTATATGGTTATTTGCTCAATAACTTTTGTTCACTGCAAGTTCTGCTAATTTAGTTAATAGCTTATGTACACAAAATGGACATTGGTGATACTAGTGCATAACTAATCCTTCATTATACATAGTAAACAACTTAAAAAACCATAGAACAAAAATTGTTTCATATTCTATCATATTCCAGCAACATCATTACAAGTTATATCCTACTTCATGACTTCTTCATTTGCTATAGCATTCCACAGTTCTTCATTACTGTACTTCTATGCATATTTCCTTCATGTAATACCCAATCACACACCGTTTGTTGTCGAATAAGTTGTAACTGCTCCTGCATTCCACAGTTCTTCATTACTGTACTTCTATAGCATTTGACTTTAAACGTTCCTTTTGAAAGGATGATAGGCAACCGTTCACTTGAACTATATGCTGTGTCTGGACTCGATGCCTAACTCTAAGTGAGGCCTGCAAGTATAAATCAAACCATATGTTACTTAATTCAATACAACATTGTGCATATTTAATGGTAAATTAATAAAAATACACCATACTTACCATTTCACTGACTTCTTTGTCCATATCACTATATCCTGCAAATTTAACAAAACAAAATAAAATTGATTGTATAATACTATGTATCTCACTTGACAGTCACATGTTCAAATTAATAAATTGGTTAAATACAGTGTATCAAACTAATGCATGCATAAAGTGGAATCGTGATATTAAAATTTGAACATTGACCACTTACTGTACCAAAAAATACAATGTATCTAACTAATGCATGCATAACTAACCATAACACCACTTATTGCACTTTAAAATGTGGACATTGATATTGTATATAAAAACTGCTACAGATGTACAAAAACCGATTTACAAATAACCACATCCGACTAACAAGATAACCAGGTAATGCAGGGAGAATATTGCAATCTCATTTCGTTTGGGAGTGGAAGAAAAGGTTGCCCTGCAAGCTCACTGGCTTAGCAGGTTGTGAAGGGTCTCGTTGTTTCTAAGGCTCTCATTGTCTCATTGAATATAAAAAACTTCTACGGCAGTACAAAACCAGATTTACAAATAACCACATACGATTAACAACATAACCACTTCCTGCAGCTCGTTACTCAACTCATGCATGCATAAAGGGTCTTAAAAACCAACCTCAGTCAACGACATAGCGACAAAAACAAACTCAAAAGTCTAAAAAACCACCTCCCCAATTTTAAACCGACCCCGTATCACGCCTACACCCTAGGGTCAAAATGAAACTCAAAAGACTCAACCTTTTTACTACTCTGCTTCCTGTCGCACCACACATAAAGCTCCTACATAAAACACGTTACCACCAAAGCAACCCCAACCCCACCTCCAACATAGAACACATCACCAACAAACCAACCCCACCTCCCATCAACCCAAAAATCAGAGATTGGTCCCCCACAACCCCACATCAATAAACCGATGTACAAAAAAATTACATTGCGACAAAAACTACACAAATCTGTACCGTAAATAGAAAATAAAAAATCAAAAACCTGTACCGTAAAATCCGAACACCAAACGCGCGACACAAATCCAGTTTCTTGATGGAAACGCGCGACACAAATCCGAAGACGAAACGCGCGACACAAATCCGAAGACCAAACCTGGACCGTAAAATCAAACGACTAAGGTGTCTGAAAGATGGGGATTTCGAATCTGAAAACTCAAATGGGGATTTCCAGTTTCTTAACAAAACTCAAATGGGGATTTCGAATCTCAAAACACAAACCCTAGGTGTTTTTCCACTTTTACCCTCCATCACTTTGCAGTTTTTTTTTAAAAATGCTCACGTGGACCGTGTCAAATGAGTGTAAGTGACACGTAGGCGTGTCACCGTATTACTACTCTTAATTCAAATAAGAGATGATAGGCTTTATAGCCTTACAGCAGCAAAGAAAACAAACTCTCTAACAAAAGAAAACCAACTCTGCACGTCTCGTGGACAGTTTTCTAAACAGACTCTGCACTATATCCCTAAATAATAGGTCAATATTTGACCATAATATTTAAGTACAAAATTAAAAACTGAAACTGACATTTAATTACTAATAAAACAGAAATTAATCTTTATTTACTAATATGAACTAGATAAATTCTAATGAATAAAAACGGCAAATAACTCATTTCGTTTTTTAAAAATACTACACGTTCTCACTTTTGTCACTAAGAAGCGAAATATTTATTTTAGTTAGTAGATAAAAAAGTTCTTCAATTATATTTGTTTTCTAATTTTTTAAAATTATTTTATCATAAAAGTATATTTTTAATGACCAATTTTGTTATATATTTTATTTAGAAACTAAATTAGATATTTTATTTTTTCAAAGAATAAATTATTTAATTTTTTACATATTTAATTTAGAAAATAAATTAGAATTTTTTTTTTCAAAGATTAAATTATTCACTTACCAAAAAACTCCCCCGAAATAGAATTAGAATCTATCCTCTTTTTATTTTTATTTTTTATCAATCTACTATATTACTAGTCCTCCTATTATATCATTCTTTTCAGCTCAACTTTTTCTCTTAGGAGATTCAATCTTTATGTAGTTGACTGTTAAAGCTCATTTAACCCGTGCTTGTCTAACCTAAACAAAATACAATTCAATTCAAAAAGTAATTTAATATTATTAACTCGCTGAATAATCGAAAATTCGAAAAATAGCCGTTGAGGCTTGTGGTAGTGAAAACTTCCAACGGCTACTTTCCGAAAAGAAAAAAAAAACTATCCGTTACCCTTTCACAACTCATAAAACTCCACGAACTTTCCTCCTACGGTTCATCAACATCCTTTCTATTATCGTCTTCACTCATTCTCTTTTACTCTCGTTTTGCTTGCACATATCAAAATCAATTTCTGATCCCAAAATGAACGATCTAATGACCAAGTCCTTCACCAGCTACGTGGATCTAAAGAAAGCTGCGATGAAAGACGTTGATTTGGAAGCGGGTATGGCTGTTCCTTCCGATGTGGAACTCACCTCTTCCATAACCCTCTTGGACACTGACATGGGAATCTTCTTGGAAGAAGCTGAGAAGGTGAAGACTGAAATGGGGTCCCTCAGAGACATCCTCGGCAGCTTGCAGCAGGCCAACGAGGAGAGCAAGTCTCTGCATAAGGCTGAGGAGCTCAAAGCACTAAGGAGCAGGATCAACGCCAACATTGTTGCAGTCCTAAAGAAGGCCAGGGCGATTCGGACCCAGCTCGAGGAGATGGACCGGGCCAACGCCGCCAACCGGAGGCTCTCCGGTCTCAAGGACGGCACGCCGGCCATCTACCGAACCCGGATCGCTGTCACCAATGGACTGAGGAAGAAGCTGAAGGAGCTGATGATGGAGTTCCAGGGGTTGAGGCAGAGGATGATGAGTGAATACAAGGATACTGTGGGGAGAAGGTAAATAATCTACACACTTTCTATATCTATATTCATTCATGTTTGTTTTTTACCCTCATGTTCTTGAATGCTTTATCTATTAGGTACTTCACAGTGACTGGGGAGTACCCAGATGAGGAGGTGATTGAGAAGATCATTGCAAATGGTAATGAGGAAGAGATTTTAGGGAAGGCGATTCAGGAGCATGGGAGAGGGAAGGTTCTGGAAACTGTGGTGGAGATTCAGGATAGACATGATGCTGCTAAGGAAGTGGAGAAGAGTTTGCTGGAGCTGCATCAGGTGTTTCTGGACATGGCTGTGATGGTTGAGGCACAGGGTGAGAAAATGGATGACATTGAGCATCATGTGTTGCACGCTTCGCACTATGTTAAGGATGGGACCAAGAATCTCCACACTGCAAAGCATTACCAGAAGAATAGCAGGAAGTGGATGTGTATTGGGATCATATTGCTGCTCATTCTTATTCTGGTTATTGTTATTCCTGTTGCCACCAGTTTAAGCGGTTCTTGAGTGTTTTTGGTTATGGCATTTTATGGAGGGATTCGGGTTTGAATGATTCTTCTTGATTCATCAGTCCCATATTTATGCTCTTTTGTAAATTTTGTTTTCCTTAGTACTCTATGTATGATTCATCTTGTATTTTTGGCAGAAGTTAAGGTTACTATTTATACAATTTAATAGTAAACTGCATCTTTAATAATAGCATATTAGCATGTTCAGTTTAGGTATAGAGGAAAACATAGAGATGAAGCATTATTAAATACATATTTGTAATCCATTGAGGTACTTAGTGGTAATCACTTACAAAGGCAGGGTTCATAGCTGGTCCAGTGTAACTAGCACCAACAGTGATCAAAACCACAGTTGAGATTGCCAGCAACAAAGTCTTTGCGGTGCCACTGCGAGGACCCCTGATCATGATGAGGAGAACAAGAAATGTGATCACAAATGTCAGCACCCCTTCTGCTAGAGCTCCAGTATGCAAGCTAACCTTCAAAGAAGGCCCTGCAATGAAGTGCCTATATTTCTCTGGCATATACTCCATAACAGCCAGAACACCACCCACTGAACCCAGTACCTGTGAAACACCACCACCACCACCACCATAAACACTTACTAAATTAACTCAATTTAAAAATGCTTTCATAAATTTATTTTAGCACAACAAGAAGCATATCATAGCACAGGTTCTAAGATTTGGGTCTACAACCACAATTGTGACCTTGTAACTGCAATTTTTATCGCATCAGTCATAGTTTGTCAGCAACAAGTTTTTAAGAAAAGTCTGCAACAGGGCCATTAAAGTTTTTGAGGCCAGTCCCTATTGTAACTGCATCCACCAGATTTGTCCAAAATTTCCTACAATACTAAAGAAGATGACAATAATAGAACCTCAATATGGACTGTAACTGCAATTTAAAATCTGGTCTGATCTGCAGTATCTCACCAATATTTTATATTGATTAGAAACGTCACATTAACTCCAGAAATGTGACAACTACTACAATTTCAAACCTTCAACATAACTAGCAAACCTTAACGTTGCAGCTCTCCAAAACCACAACGCATGCACCATTATGGCAACATTTGCCAAATTAAAACTAGTACCTATGTGTACTGTATATAAGTTTTGCTCCTTCTTAGAACCTCCAATGATAAAAGCAGACAAAAATGACCATAATTTAAAAAGCAAATTACATTGACATTTTTTTCTCCAATTACACATGCACTCTAAGCTTTTTCAAAACCTAATATAAACAATTCCTTTGCTTTAAAAACACTATTATATTGTCAGCATTTTTACAGTACACAGCACAATTTTAAGTTTTAAACACCCCATACAGAAAGAGTATAATTTAAGAAAATTCCAGGCAATGCCTATCGTGATTTACTCTAATTTAAAATCTTGAACGTGACTAACGAACCTGAGCAGGGAACCGGAGAGCCATTGAGAAAAGGGTGTCATCGCCAACACCAGCGGCGTAGAGAGAAGCATTACCGGTGGGGTTGAAGCTGGCACCGCCCAAGGCATTGGCAATGAAGGTGAAGATGGTAACGAGGATAAAGATGAGCGAAGTGATGACAACAGCGTCAGCGTAATGAAAACCATTGTAGGACGCATGATGAATTTCAAGCGCTTTTGTTATGACATCGGTGGCCAACCCCAACATGGAGGAAAAGAAGACCCACAAGAAAGTCAACACCAAATCTCCAGTGGCTGCTTTTATTGCACTAACCATCTTTTCTGGCTATTTTCTTCTCCTCTGGATCCCTGATATCTTTTCACTTTTTGGATCGCACAACAGTGTTGCAACAAAGTTTCTTTTCGTCGCTGTTTTGGGCTCTTCCTTTTACTTGCTTTTGAGGTTTTTGCACCAAACTAGGCATATTTGCCTATAATATTACCAAAATGGGCAAATTCAACCAAATTTACGAAAATGGGGAAGTCGTGAGGGGCCCAAACGACTTCAAATGAAGAAGTCGTGCCCCTCCTGCACGACTTCACACTGTTCATAGCAACAGTGTTGAAGTCGTGCACCCCAAAAACGACTTCTGGGTCCTGTAATCGATTACCATTCTTTGGTAATCGATTACACAATGTTGAAATCCTGACCCCTGCAAGACTGAAAATGGACGAGCGTCCACTTCTCCTGCCGAGCGTCCACTTAGCTAGATGGACGAACGTCCTCTTAGCTTTCTGGACGAGCGTTCTCTCTACCTGTCTGGACGAGCGTCGTCGAGATGCGCTCAGTGGACGCTCGGCAGAAGAAGTGGACGCTCGTCCATTTTCAGTGAACGCTCGTCCATTTTCAGTCTTGCATGGGTCAGGATTTCAACATTGTGTAATCGATTACCAAAAAATGGTAATCGATTACAGGACCCAGAAGTCGTTTTTGGGGTGCACGACTTCAACACTGTTGCTATGAACAGTGTGAAGTCGTGCAGGGGGGTCACGACTTCTTCATTTGAAGTTGTTTGGATCCCCCACGACTTCACTTTTAGTCAATTTTTGCCTACTTTGGTAATAAATACCACATTTTTGCCTACTTTGGTAACAAAGCCCAGAAAACAAGAGCCGTTGTAATTCAACTTGAGTTGTCAATGATTCAGAATATGAATATATATATATATATATATATATATATATATATATATATATATATATATATATATATATGTATGTATGTATGCTTATCTCATAATTATAATAATTTGGAATTATTTTATATATCTCTTATATAAACTAAAATCAATATAATATATATTCTTTGAAATATATTAAAATATAAACTATTTGATCATTTTATTACTATTATTCACTTTTAATAGAACGTAAGATGAATGATTACAGTGATAAATTATAATTTAGCGTTATAATTAATAAAAATATTTTTTACAAAATTATTAAATAAAAATTCAACATAAAGAAAAATTGTTATTATTGGACAAAGTTATAACTATCTAGATCAAAATTTCTATTTTATAAATTTCCAGTTACATCTCTTTCCTACTCTCATTAAATTCTTATTTATTTTTTCTTCATGTTCATTTTTCTATGTTGCATTCTTACACATAAGATGAAGTTGTATTATTGTAACATCCCAATAAATAGTAATCACCATTAATCAGAACTAATCACATTTACAGAAAATACAGTACAGTCTTAATATTTACAGTAGCTGCTCAAAAAGAAAACAGCACGTACAGCAATTTACATCAACTGCTCACACATATATAAAACTGAATATGCAGCACTTTACAGTATTCAGAATTCAAAATAAATACAGAAACCAGTTCTGATTTACTATTCTGCATAACTATATACAGAAATGTCAAAATACAGTACAGAAAAACTAACTAAAGCTACTACAGAAACGCGCCTCTACTGCTCAGCTTTAACTTCAACTTCCACAAGGTTGGCATCCTCCAAATTTTCTTCTTCCAGCATGGTTTCAAGGGGTGCCTCACCATCTGCTCACATCCATAACGGATGATCATTGCATTGACAAGACGGACATACAGAACAGTAGACAACACAAGGAAATTTGCAAGGGTAAGCTTAGGTAATTTAATTCAATACAATCAACATAATTTAACATATAAAATCAGTCATACAATTCATACAATATTAAACACATATCCACGCATACAGTAACTCATCCAAATTCTCATAATTAAAGACTGTCCGGACTGTATGATCCATGTATCTACAGGCGTTCTTGCACCCGGGTGATGTAGTAACTGGGATACCCTCAACAGCTGCCACCCGAGGTTAACCCTTATCAGCCCAAAGTACTATGTAGGACTAGTGCCTCCTGCCATTCCCACGCATGAACTACTCTCCTCTACATGAGGATAAGCAATCACGGAATATCAGGATGAACAGCCATCAGTAGCTTATCCATGGTCATACTACACTACTTCTCATATTCACATCATAGAGAAGTTCCTCCTTGGAACGCTCTTTCACAATCCAATCCCATAAATCCATTCAAATCATCATTCGCACATTTTCACAATTTCTCTTAATCAAATTTTCATTCTGTATTCACTCTCTTACTTTTAAGGAACATCCATCATTCATTAGATAAGAAAGAACATGTTGCAGTACTCATACATCCACGTTTCTGAACAAGAGAAACGAGCCATTTATCCACTTGATACTTGATGACACTTAATACTTTGAATAGCTTGATCTTAGAAATTATGGATAATACTTAGAAAAATTTTAAGTATAAAGACTCCAGGCAGAATCCAAAGAATAAAGCCAGTAAGAAATATTTAGATAAACAACCAAATATGATTGAATTCAGAAAGCAACACTGCCAGTCAAAGACCGAACGTAAATTAATAATTTGAACGAACGCCAGATACGTTCGCTCACGAAGCCATGAAAGACGAGCGTTCAATTACAAAACCGAACGCTGCTCGGACGAACACCAGACCAATGACCGAGCGCCAAATAGAACGAACGCGTAATTGAACGAACGTACACTTGAACAAACGTGCATCATAACGATCGTTCGGTAACAGACCGAACGCTAACTAGGACGAACGCTCAATCTAAGATCGAGAGTTCATTTGGACGAACGCTCAGTATAATACTAAGCGCTGCTTATGACGAATGCTAATAAACAAAACCGAACGCTCTAAGTACTTTTCAATTTATTTTGAATTGTTGGGCACGTTAAGCTGAACCGAACGCTCAAACTTAATCCTTCACACAAATAACGCTCGTTCACAACCAGAGTCCTTTCCAAATGAAAGGATCCTCATTCTAAGAAATTTTCCAGGGAAACCGAACGGTATAAGACCGTTCGATGACGAGCGTTCATGATCAATCAGAGAAGATCAGATTTCCAGATTTTTCATTCACGATAACCTCACAGTTTTCATACAATTCATAGACTTAGAATTTATCTTCAACATAATTTCATACATTACAGAATTCGTATTATCATCTCCTAAATACAGAATTTTCCAGTTCAACATATCATCATCAATATACAGTAAAATCATCTTTCCAATTTATACAGAATTCAATCAAAGTTCTACTCATACATATCATTTTCTGCATACAGTTCAAACAATAGCATCATCCACATACAGTTTCAAATTTTATCAATCATATACAACCAGTACAATAGAATCTCGCATGCAGACTCCAAAAATTAATATATTTCATACAATTCCAACATCCTGTACTACCATACTCATTTATGCACACTCAAACATAATTTCTGTCATGCAGTTCAGACATTCCAGTACATTACATTGCTTTCATACAATCAAACAGTATTAAATTAAATCCCTAAAGCTTCCCTTACCTGTTACTGCAGTGTACTTCCAATTGCTTAGAATTTCACTCTTGCACTCACGGCTTTCTATCCAGGAATTCACTCAACCAATTCCACTAAATCTGATACCAAAAAGGACATCAGATTCAAACCTATAACCCATGCATGCAACCAGGATTTGGTTCGCATGAACTAAAACAGACCAAGTGCAGGGACGAGAACTTACCAGATCAGTTCTCAGTTCTGTTCGGATCAAAATGATGCTCACAGTGCTGAGGAGGTTTCTACGGTGTCTGAAATAGGATTGGAGGAATTGATAGTGAGTTATCTTAGAGAGAAGATGAAAGAGTGCAGGGAAATACAGAGAAGATGAGAAATCAGAATTCGAGAGAAAGAAGAAGATTGCATGGGAAGGAGAGAGATGTTTTCAGAGAAATTGTTTTTCTCTTCCTCTTCAAACGGTGAAGCACTCATGCAATGCCACCTGGCTTCCACTACAGCTTTTAGAAGCTTCCAACATAACAGATGTCATTCAGTGTATGCAAAATTTAAGAGAGTGAAATTGATTTCCCTCTTACGCAGAATGAACATCCATTCGTCCACTGCCAAATGTTTTCCACTATCTAAATTCCAAACATTCAAACATTACACTTGGCAGATGCATGCAGTGAAGTGTAAGTGAAATTTGAATTGGCACGGTGCAGTAAAATAGTGATCAGATTATGGATTAGTGTGTATTAATTTATCAGGTTCTCACAATTATAAAACTTTATTTAATGTTTACTAACACAAAATAAGTTTAGCTAATTTACGTGGAATCAATAGATATTAGACGTGAAATATATGTGACATTTTTATAAATAATTTGTCTAAATTTATAATGGGAGGATCAAACGTAAATGGCTTAAAAAAACACTAGCGTCTCTTTTATTTTCATTTTCTCATTCATTATGTGCAAACGGAAACGCAAACAATATTCTCGACGACAACTTGATTTTAGACAACTATAAGACTTTCATTGATGTTTGAAGCTTGCATTTTCTTCCTTTTTGGTGTGTGATGCACTAAGAAACTTACTTTCTCATATAATTTTCGACATTGAAGTTTGTTTTATTAACCTTCTTTATTTATCTTGGTCTATGTGTGATGAAGCATGAACACTGCTTCATTTTTCAGATTTTCTACCTTTCTATTGTTATTACTTCATTTTTCAGATTTTCTATCTTTCTATTGTTGGCATATGTGCTTGTGTGATGAAGCATGATTTTCACTTGTTGGCCTATTAGATGAAGAAAAAGAATGAGAGCGAGGAGAAGGAGAAAAAGAAGAAGAAGGAGGCTGAAGAGGGAAAGAAAGAGAAGAAGAAGAAAACAGAGAAGGAAAAGAAGAAAAAGAAGAAATTTCATGTAGATTTGAGAAAAAAAAACATAAAAAATTTATGTATGTTGTGACAACATATTTAAACTTATGTCTTCCGCAACTACGTATGATTTACAACTAGACTTATCAATTTTCCCCCTTACATGGTTTGGCCATGATCCACATAGGTTGTCGCTTGCATGACCAAAATGTCCGTCATTGAAAAAGTCCATGAAGCCAAAATGTCCACAAAAGTTATGTAGGCTAAGGCTAGCCAATGGGCTTTTTTGAAAAAAAGAAATATTCATTTTGAATACAAGAAAAGTGCAATTAACTCCTAATTTGTCGTAAATCTAACTGTTTTTAATTTGTCAAAAAATTATATACAAAAATTTTAGTCAGATTAACATAGACTTTGTAAAAGGTTTTAATAAACTTTGTTACTTGTTTATTGTGAGAACCTGATAAATTAATACACACTAATCCATTCTCTGATCACACCATTAATGCACCGTGCCACGTCAAAATGCACTCACACTTCCACTGCATGCGCCTGCCATGTGTCACGGTTGGAGCATTCTGAGAATGGTTAGTGGGAGACAAGTGGCGTGTGGAGGTTGGGGAGTTTATTCTGCATTGAGAAGAGAAAAATAATTCTGAAAAACTCTCCCTCTTCCTCCTGCATGCTTCATCTTCTTCTCAGAATTCCTGCTTCCAAATTCTCTACCCTCTCTCTAAACCGTTTTCATCTTTTCTCTAAGATAACTCACTATCAAACCTCTGATCTTATTTCAGAAACCATAGAAACCTTCTCTGCACTGTGAACATCATTCTGATTCGAACAGAATTGAGAACTGAACTGGTAAGTTCTCGTCTTTGCACCTTCGTCCATTTAGTTCCTGCAAACCAAAATTCTGGTTGCATGCATGAGTTAGAAGTCTGATCTGTTTACGGTTTTGGTGTGTTAGATTAAGTTGAAGTGGTTGAGTGAATTCTGATAGAAAGCCGTGAGAGCCCGAGAGAAAACTCTAAGCCTTTGGAAGTGCACTGCTAGATCAGGTAAGGGAAGCTTATATGTTTAATGGATACTGTATGTTATATGTTCTGATTTGCATGTATGAAAAATCTGAAGTTTTAGCTGTTATGAAAGTTTTCTGATATCTGATATGATTTCTGGTTTTTGGTTGATCTGTTATGAACAAACACTACTCGTATGTATTATATGATGTTGATTTTGATTTAATTGCATGATTGATCTGATTATGTGTGAATGGAGTATGGTTATTGTATAGTTGGAATGATTAAAATGTTGAAATCTGTATGATGATGATGTTTACAGTGAATTAAATCTGGAATGAAAGTTATGAAGTTTATAAAATTGGAAATCTGGAAAATTCTGTTAAGATTGAAAAAGCTGAAATTTCAAATCATCCCTTCTGATAAATGACGCTCGTCACTGTACGGTCTTAGACCGTTTGGTTTTCAGTAAAGTAACTTAGATTGGGATTCTTTCATTTGGAAGGAATTCTGCTCATGAACGAGCGTCCCAAATTGAATGTCTGAGCGTTCGTCTAGCTCAGCAGTATTTAAATATTTAAAACTTTATGAATAAGTAACGCTCGGTCTTATACCGAAGTGTTCGTCCTAAATAGCGTTCGGCCTTCTGTTGAACGTTCGTCTTTGATAGCGTTCGTCCTTATGTCGAGCGTTCGTCCTTTATATTGTTTGGCCTTATGTCGAGCGTTCGTCCTTTATATTGTTTGGCCTTATGTCGAGCGATTCGTCATTCATAGCGTTCGGCCTTATGTCGAACGTCCGTTCTTAATAATGCGTTCGGTCTTGTCACGAGCGTCCATTCTAAATCTCGCTTGGTCTCATACCTCGCGTTCGTACTAATTGAATAATTATTTGATAAAATAGCGTTCGTTCTAAAGTATTAGACATTCATTCTCCGTACGTCCGTTAAATCTCTGGCCTTAGTTTTCATTATGCAACCATCTTCAAATATGATTCTAAGTATTTTTGACAATCCATTGTGTATTAAATCTGGTCCATATTTTTATCACAAATATTTTCTAAGCACCAGTACACTTCAAGTCGAGTCAGTTCATCTAACTGGCCAAATAGAAAATTCTGTTTGTTGTATATTTCCCTGAGTATCCAGTAACTTTATTTGGACGTTCGTCCTACTTCTTCAATGGATTGAGCGTTCGTTATTTTTGACTCCTGAACCTAATGATGTAAACGATGATGGAATATGATAAGTTAAAGTGTGAACACTATGAGAACTGAATTTATGATGTTGGATTTTGGACAAGCGTTCCAGGGAGGAACGTCTCATATATATATATATATTGAAAGATTGAATTTGTAAAGTATGACTGTGGTTAGTTAATGCTGGCTTGGTCCATCCTGATATTCCGTGATGCTCATCTTCACGTAGAAGGGAGTAGTCATGTGTGGGAATGGCAGGAGGTCTTCGTATCCCTCACTTAGCAGGGGCGAAGGATTAACCTCAAGTGGAAGCTGATTAGGTATATCCCGGCTACTACACCACTTGGGTGCAAGGACGCCTGTAACTACATGGTTCATACAGTCCGGACGGTCTGTCTTATATATCTTTCTATGTTAAATTACATGAATAAGTTACTTGATGTGCGTGTGAATTGAATTACGAACTGTATGTGTGTTGTATTAATTAAACAGTATAAGCTTACCCTTGCGTTTTCCATTTGTGTTGTCTACTGTTCATGTGCTTCCGTCTTGTCAAAATGCAATGATCATCCGTTGTGGATGTGAGCAGATGGTGATGCATCCCTTGAAGTCATGCTGGAAGAAGAAAATTTGGAGGATGCAAATCTGGTGGAAGTGGAAGTTAAAGCCGAGCCTTAGAGCGCTCGTTAGTTTAGTACTGTATATATATTAGTTCATTTTGGAACGTTCGGTTATCATTTTTGTAAAACCGTTCGTTATTAGTGCTCGTTATTTTTGAGCTGAAATTTGTAACTCTGAAACCTTAAGTGTTCTGTTTTAAATTCTCTGCACTTGAATACGCTAGTTAATTGTACATCAGCCGTTAGGCTTTGAACCTTGGTTTACTGTTAATATTAAGACTGATTACTGTTCACTGTTAATTGTAATTAATTCGGAATTATGGTATTACTATATTTTGGGATGTTACATTTATATAGGAAAATTACACAACAACATACGTTTGAAATCTTTGATTGGTTAAATATATTTAATTTTCCTTCGTAAACATATTTTTAAAGTATATAAGATAGTCATTTAATTTTGTTGTGCGAAAAATTCATCTCCATCAAAACTAAATAAGATATCTTAATTGGAAAGTTTAAAATAATGAATTTATGAATAATAAGTTTATGGATTGTTTTATTATATGTTGTTTATTTCTTTTTTCTTTTCTTTAATGAATGGCTTAAATTTATACTTAAATTCTACCAATTATTTATTTTTCACATTTTAACTAGACCTCATGTTTCTCAACTGTGTTTAAGACTTTATCACAATCTATTACATATTACTTTATTAAATGCTATAAATTTTCTTCTCTAAGAAATTGATAAAATTAATAAATAGATTATACTGTATTAACTATATATTATATATTTTATTTAATTACATAATAATAAGTATGATATAAAAATATAATAAAATTAAAACATATTAGATTATCTAATAAAATATATAATTTTATATGTGTACATAAATGATAATGTTTCTAAGAGTTAATTAAAGTATGTAAGAGGACTAAACATCTTAATCTTGACTTTAACTCACTCGAGAGAGGGCTTTAGGGGGTTGGGGCTTTTATTTTGGCCCCCACTTGAGGGGACCTTCTCAAAAAAAAGGTTTTAAGGATGGACTAGTGCTAGTGCATGGATCATGGATCAAGTTAACAACTTTACCTACAAAAGTCATAAAAAGTCTTTTTTATGTTAGTGGTCTCTAGATTCAGGGGAAATCTCTAGATTCTTAGAAGTTCATCTTAGGAGTCCATATTTACATTCATCTTGTCATAGTAGATGATTACTAGAGGAAAATATGGATCTATCCTCAAAATACCAAGAATGAAGCCCCTACGAATTTCAAAAGTTGGAAGCGTTTAGTAGAAAACTAAACCAATAAGATAGTCAAACTATTTAGAATTTATAATGATCTTAAATTATTTTCAAAATTATTTCACACCTTATGCAAGGAGAATGCCATAGGCATTAGACAAGAGCAAGAACTCCATAATAGAATGGCTTAATAGAAAGATTCAATAGGACTATTATAAAAAAAGAGTGAGATGCATGTTGCGAAATGTTGGAGTTCCAAATGTGTTTTAGGTTGAAGATGCTTTTACTTCTTCCTACTTAATCAACAAATGTCCCTTGACAGCTTTGTTGATAATGACTCCTAAGAAAATATAGTCAAAATAATGCTTTGACCATTATTGCATGAGAATCTTTGACTTTATTGCCTATGCTCACATGAAGTAAGGAAAATTGGATGCACGAGTTATGAAGTGCATAATTCAAGGTTATCTAGAAGATGTGAAGGGATATCGTCTATGGTGTCTTAAGCTAAGTTTCAAGAAGTTTATCATAAGGGGAGACATTGTCTTTAGTGAAACTGAAATAGCTTATAAGCTAGTAGTTTCAAATGTAAGCATGAAGGTAGTGATGATAGTGAGAAGGCTAAGATGGTGGAGTATGGGAAAGACAAAATGCTGAATTTCATACTGTTGAGACTTTGGCAAGTGTACCAAATCGTTCTAAGTAATAAAACCGGTAAGACCGGATATCGTTTCCCAAGAGACTCGTGTCACCAAACAATCGTATAATTTCCAACTAACTTAGACTAAAGAATGCTTCATAATTTGTGTTTTTGTGCAATCAAAGTAAACATGAAACATAATTGATAAAAGTGATCTTAGATACTCAAACACTTGGAAATGGAAAGATTAGCAATGATATGGAATGGTATTGTTGGGGGTATGATTTCACCTACTTCATTCTTATGTATAGAAAATCACTTCCTCTTCATTAATATGCCAATGTCAATCTACTAAATTACTCAAACCCAATCCCTTGGTAGAGAGAGCCTAGACTTCCTTATTAGGCTCCAATCCCTTGGAAGACCTAACAATTATTTCCGCATTAAGAATTGAGATCTAAGACAACCAAAGGTCATAATTCTATCCCTAGATACTATTTTCTTTAGGTGTTTAATCCAAGTCCAGATTTACCCAACATTTCCCAATATCAAGCAAACCCTAAAATCATGTAATGGGTAGCAACTTCGCAACAAGCATTAAGAAAAGGAATTAAACACTAACAATCAATGAAAGAGGCATAAATTCATTCAAAACATAGTAGTATACATAAGATTTCAGTGGCTACATCAATCCCCCAACAATAATGAAACTAACTCTCCATGAATGGAGAGCTCAAGCTTACCACAATGGTGGAAATGGAAGAAGGAAGAAGACCCAAGGATGAAGAAGGACTGTTCCCACAGCTCCTAGCTCGCCTCCAAGAGCTCCAATTGAGAGAAAACGTGTTTGGGCAGCCAAAGATCCTTTCCCCTTCGCGTTTTAGGGTTAAATAGACTGTCTGCCACATCAGTAAAAATCGCGCCCGGCGCCCTCTCTGTTTCGCGCCCAGGCGCGATCTTCTCGCAAAAACTGCGTCCACTGAAAGTGGACGAGCGTCCTGAGCGCTTCTAAATTGGACGAGCGTCCTATTCTCCTCGCCGAACGTCCGCTGAGCATCTCGCTGACGAGCGTCCACTGCGCTTTGGACGAACGAGCGTCCTCTTCTCTCTTTGTTGGACGAGCGTCCTGAATCTTGGACGAGCGTCTACTGATGGACGAGCGTCCTCTGTTATACCTGACCGAACGTCCACTTCATCTCTGGACGAGCGTCCTCAACTTCCTTCTGGACGAGCTTCCTCTGTGTTTCTAGGACGAGCGTCCTCTCTGTTTTCTGGACGAACGTCCTCCATGAACTTCTGGACGAGCGTCCTCTTCTCCTGAGCGAGCGTCCTCTCATGCTGCACATTGGACGAGCGTCCATTTTTCTCTGAGCGAGCGTCCTCGGGCGTCCACACTGGGCGAGCGTTTCTGCATTTGTACTTGTTCCTTGTGGTTGGTTTAGCCCTATACATTGTTGGAGACTCTTCCAAGCTCATTATTAGCTACAAAATAAGGGATTATTGAAGAAAGTATATCAAAGTAGCCTGAAACACAATTATTCAGAAAACAAAGACAAAAGAAGAGGATTAAACAAGTTATAAGTTATAAAGGAGTTGATTTTGCTACTAAAATGATGCTTAGATAATAGTAAAAATTAGCATTATCAAATACCCCCAAACTTAGAACCTTGCTTGTCCTCAAGCAAAAGGTATCTGTCTTTAATACAACACAATTTTCAAAAGCACAACTGAATTCACAATACTTGCTTAACTTGAAACAACTGGAAATGTGTAACAAATTAGGTTTCCACTGTGGTGCTCACAATACATTGAATCAATCAAATGTCACAGTTTATAAGAGATCAACAATCATGGCAGAATGTGTCACTGAATTATGTAGAACCAATCCTCACCCAAGATAGTGTTTCACTCTAATGCTCTGGTGTATAAGGATGTGTATCTATCACTCTACTATCACAATGTCACACACATCAACTTTGCCCTTCGTTTCAACCGAATTAAACACATTCACAAGCAAGTTAGCATCACAAGTACTTTGATTGGCTTGTATTGAGGTTAGGCTAAGAAAGAAACATGGTTTTTCTGGATAACAAAGCACCTTGAGCTTAAGAGATAAAACAATTTACTTCATGATATAACATTAGTCTCTCTCTTTGCTTCACAATTGGATAAACCACTTCTCAACTTATTTCCCAATTCTTTTTCAATGAGTTCATTTTTCTTCCTCTTCTTCTTCTTTCTTCTTTTTCCTTACTTTTCTATCTTTCTATTTTTCTCAATACACCCATACTAAACAAACTCCCCCCAAACTTAAACCATTCTCCTATAGTAAAAAGGATTGCTCTATTAAACTCAAGGTAGGGAAATCAAGGAATTTTCAATAGACTTGAGGTTCAAAGAGGGAAGACATCTTTCATTAAGGTTGAAGGGGTTAGTATTGGTTTATTTGGCTCAGAACATGTCAAAAAGTAGAAGAGTAAGATGGCCTTGATCATGTCTAACAAGCAAGCAATTGATTCAATTCAGAGAAACTCAGGCAAAGTCAATTATGATCTAACATGATAGCATTTACAAGAAAAATATAAGGCACAACATCTCACAAGGTTAACTCAAGGTTCCACAACATCATGAAGCAACTGCCATAAATATTGATCGCAATTAAACATAGAACGTTCTCATAATTTTCATGAAGAAAGCAACCACAATTTGAACTAACTTGAACCATCTCAAAAAATCATTTCATATTCAAGCATAAGCATCATGGTTCAGCACAGTCTATCAAGCCAGATAACTTAAACATCTTCAAACAAACTAAAAAAGGCAAAATGTTCACTCAATCCTAAACTAAGAACTAAATTTCAACACATTTTAAAAGTGAGACTAGAAAGTAAAACAAGAGTAATAAATATAAAAAGTCTTGTTAAAAGTAGAGAAGCTTCCCGCTCAATCTCATGAAGTGCTGTCATCACTCTCTTCAGAATCATCATCCTCTTCTTCTTGCTCCTCTTCATCAGTATCATCATCAGCTGCTGCCCCCTACAAAATTGGTCTGGTCTCCAGGCCAAGCTACTCTGGCAGCATACTCCTCTGGAGTCATGAAACCTCGGTGAGAGAAGCAACACATTATCAAAGTGAAATGCAATGTTTGTGCAAAAGAATGTTCATTCAAGGCTTAAATTCATACACAAACAATTAGGACAAACCATCACAAACAATCACCAGAAAATCAAAAGGCAAAAATTGGAAAACAGTTGAAAAACTCAACACAGGCCAAGTGCTGGCAGAACGAGTCGCGCCCGGGCGCGACCCTGCAAGAGGCGCCCGGCGCGAGTTATGCAGAAAAATTCTGCAGAAGTTTGGCTAGTTTTCTTGAGCCACAACCTCTCCAACATTCAACAATCAGTTCAATTACAAACATCTTCCCTATTTCAAACCACGAACAGAAATACAAAGTTAAAAACAGAGAAATTGAAACCTGCTTGTTTTGGAGAAGTGAAATTGATTTTGAAATTGGGGTTCTTTGATGAGTTGAGAGCTTGTCTGTGAGTGAAGAGTACCCAGATAGACTTGATTTTGTGAAGAGAATGAGTGAGTATGATGTTTAAGTGGTAGGGTTTAGTGGCTGGGTTGAGTGGAGTTGAAAGGGTTCGTGAGTGAGAGAGTTCACAATGGTGAGTGTGATGGTGGTTGTGTGGTGACAGTGAGTGTGGCTGAGATGGAGGTGTATGGTGGTTTTGGAGGTTTTGGGAGGATGGGTTACGAGAGAGAGCGAGAGAGAATTGAACTGAGGTGTGGATTACGGTTAGAAATTGGAAACGGACCACACTGTGCACTTAAAACTCAAAAAGATAAGCCTGCACAAGTCGCGCTCGGGCGCCCCTCGTGTGGAGGGCGCCGGGCGCGACCAGCACGTAGGTTGTGCCAACTCGCGCCTGGGCGCGCCTGGTCAGGGGGGCCTGGGCGTGAATTCTGCAGATTTCAGCAGACTGCAGGATTGCTCAACTCACAGTACAATTTTCTGATTTTTGCATTCTCTAGCTCTCAAAACAACCCAGAACACCTTGTTTTTACTAAACAAACTTGCTCAAATCTCAAACACTTGAACTTCAATTCAAAAATCAAAATTTAGGTGCTCAATTTCAAAAGTTTTCAGCATTCTCCAAAACAAGCAATTACAAATCAAGACACAACAACATCACACTATTAACATCTCAGGCTACACAACACACTAACATGCTTCCACACAGCGAAATTTTAACAAGTTCTAAAACACATTCAAACAATCAAAATCACACTCAAATAACAAAATAACGTTGAAGGAAGGTTAGAAAGCTGGGTTGCCTCCCAGTAAGCGCTTGTTTAACGTCATTAGCTTGACACCATTAAGCTCAAGTTTGATTCTTGATGTTTGAGTGCCTCTTCTTGTCATGACACCAACATCCTCTCAGTAATTTCCTAGTCACCAACTTGACTCTCCTAGAATATGGAGCCTCAATCTCAAGTACTCCATTTATCTTGATGTTCTTGATGACCCATAACCTATTCTTGAATTTCACTGGTTTGCCATGTTTGGGCTCATTGCTTGCTTTCACAGAATTTTGGTGAACTAGTTCTTCTTCCTTTTCTTCTTCCTCTCCCTTTACTCTTGGGGATAAACAGCTGAGGCTCCTCTTGACCAACTTGGCAGCTTGCTCTGTTAGACTAGTAATTGATAAAATTTCATCAGTGGCTTCAATACTAGTCTCTTTTTCATGATTTTGCTGCTCAACTCCAAAGACGTTGAACGTTACCTCTCTATCTTGGTCCTTTAATTTCAATATTCCTTCTTCCACATGAATGACAACCTTTGCTGTCTTCATGAAAGGTCTTCCAAGTATGAGTGGTATCTCTGCATCTTCTTCCATGTCCATAACTACAAAATCCACCGGGAATTGGAGTTTATCTATTTTGACCACCACATCTTCCACGATACCATACGGATACTTATGGATCTATCCGCCAGCTGCAGCATCATTCTTGTAGGCTTGACTTCAAGACCACCAATCTTCTTAAGCAAAGATAGGGGTATCAGATTGATACTAGCCCCCAAGTCAACGAGAGCTCTACCTATCTCCTGATTTCCAATAGTGCATGGAATGGTGAAACTCCCCGGATCTTTAAATTTTGGAGGAAGAGTCTTCTGCATGATGGCACTGCAATTTCCCTGTACTTCAATTGTTTCCTCATCTAAATATTTCTTCTTGCTGAGGATTTGCTTCATGTACTTAGCATAAGCAGGAATTTGTTGCAGTGCTTCGATCAATGGCATGGTGATCTCAAGTTGATCAAATATTTGCTTGAACCGACCCAACTGTTTCTCCTTCCCTTTAGTCGATGGGATTATTGCGTAAGGGAGTTGTTTCACTATTTCTTTCTCTTTTTGGTTTTTCTCTTTTTCAATTTTTTTATTCTCTTCTCCTCCTCCAACAATCTCTTCTTCAATTTCCTTTTGTGCTTGAATCTCATCTTCATTGCTTCTCTTTTCTTTATTTGGCAGTTGTTTCTTGTAATCAACCCCAACCTCTTTTCCACTTCTTGTTGTAATGACATTACATTCCTCCTTAGGGTTAACTTCAGTGTTGGCCACAAAATTCTTATAAGACTTTTCCTCCAACTTCTTGGCTAGTTGGCCAACTTGTATCTCCAAATTCTTGATGGAAGTTTCCGTGCTTTTATGGTTGGAGATGGACACTTGCATAAACTGCTGAAGAGTGTCCTCTAACTTTGAGGTCCTGTCAGATAAGGAGGGATGTGTTTGATATTGTTGTTGAGGTGGTCTATTTGATGGCCCAGCTTGTCCTTGGTCCATGCTTGGGTGAGGTCTCCATCCTTGGTTGTAGTTACCTTGGCGGTCTTGATTACCCATATAATTCACCTCTTGGAAATTGGCTTGCATGGCACACTGACCCTTTACATGATCTCCACCACATAGCTCACATCCTTGATGTTGAGCTTGAGAAACATTCTGGAGCTCTTTAGGAAGTTGAGAGAGCTTATTCATGAGAGCTTCGAGTTGTTGGGTCATTATTTTGTTTTGAGCTAACAAAGCATCCTGAGATTGTAGTTGAAAAACACCTTTTTGTTGGAGTTGAGCCCTTTCATTCTGCACCTCATTGTCATTAGAAGCCATATTCTCTATCAGCTCATGTGCTTCTTCAGGTGTCTTCCATCGGATGTTTCCTCCAGCTGAGGCATCCAACATTAATTTGGTTTGGGATTTAAGGCCTCCCAAAAACATATTTAGGACGGTAGGCTCATCAAACCCATGAGTGGGCGTCTTTCGTAGTAAGCCCTTGAACCTATCCCATGCTTGACTCAAAGTTTCACTATCATCTTGCTGAAAAGAAGAGATTTCCTGCTTTCCTTTATTTACTTTTGACTGTGGGAAGTATTTGTTAAGGAATTTGGCAACCACATCCTCCCATGCCGTAAAGCTATTCTTTGGAAAAGAATTCAACCACACCTTGGCGTTTCCTCCCAACGAGAATGGAAACAGACTCAGCCTTATAGCTTCATCAGGAACATCATGAATCTTCACAGTATTACATATCTCAAGGAAGGTGGCCAAATGATTGTACGGATTCTCATGAGAAAGGCCATGTAACTGATTGTTCTGCACCAAATGGATGAGAGCAGGCTTCATCTCCATGTTGGCGGCATTAACCCTTGGCCTAACAATGCTGTTGAAGTGAAGAGGCCCTGAGAATGTAGAATAGTCCTCCAAGGTGCGTCTAGCTTGGCCAACACCATGACCATTTGGATTGGCGGCCATATCTTCTCCTTCCTTCTCCTTCTACTGTTGTTTCTACGGGCAGTTTTCTCAACTTCAGGGTCAAAAAGGAGAGGTTTAGAGGATGGTGTGCTCCTAGTATGGATTGTGCCCTGCACACACTAGAGACAACAATACTAGAGCACCAAGTTATCCAACAATAAAAGAAAACAAAAATTATTCACAGTAAAAAGAATATAAGAATAAAGCCTAAATTGGTTAAGAATCACACAAAAGTATAGTGTTAACCACGAGTCCCCGGCAACGGCGCCAAAAACTTGTTGAGACTTTGGCAAGTGTACCAAATCGTTCTAAGTAATAAAACCGGTAAGACCGGATATCGTTTCCCAAGAGACTCGTGTCACCAAACAATCGTATAATTTCCAACTAACTTAGACTAAAGAATGCTTCATAATTTGTGTTTTTGTGCAATCAAAGTAAACATGAAACATAATTGATAAAAGTGATCTTAGATACTCAAAAACTTGGAAATGGAAAGATTAGCAATGATATGTGTCGCAACCGGGATCGCGACGGGACGACGATCCGAAAAAGAAAACGGTTTTGAAAAAAGAGATTTGGAGTCGCCACCATAGTTTATTCTGGAAAACTACGGAAAAACCATAAAATGATAAGGCATGGTCTATGAAAATGAGATTCTAAATTCGGGAGTCGGTTATGTGTAGGGAAGGTATTAGCACCCTACAACGCCTGCCCTGGGGCAGTACCTTTAACTAAATATGCGAATATGATGTGGTTTTCAAAATGTTTAACTATCCCCTAAAATAAAACTCCAAAGAAAACAAAATGTATTTTTTAGTTTTTTGGGCCCGACAACGATTGACATTGCTCCTACGTATTCTCATTAAGAATGAGAAATCAGGGTTCCGTAGTTCTTTTAGAAAACTGCTTTAAAATTTGTTTGAGAAATTTGTTTGGAAAATTATTATGGATAAATTTGGATTTTTGGGAAAGTGAACCTGACAAGGACTGGCCTTGCTCCTACGTATCTCCACTTTTGATGGAGAATCAAGGATCACGTAGTTCTGGCTAGCAAGACTGTTTGTTGTTTGAAAATATGATGTTTTTGGTTTTTGAAGATTTTATATTTTTTGGTATTTTTATAAAACAAGCATAAAAGGTTTTTAGCACAAGGATGATGCGTGCGATCACACATGTGCCTAAACATATTTTTTTGTAATTTTATTTAAGAAAGAGGAAAGGTTTTTAGCACAAGGACGATGCGTGCGATCACACATGTGCCTAAACCTTTAAAACATATTTTTTGTAATTTTTTAATTTAACTTTTAATTTTGTATTTTTCTTTTTGTCTTTTATTTTATTTTTCTTTCTTTTTATTTTTTTATGAACAAATCTGACAAAAACATAAGATACAATATACGAGAGTTATCATACATAGCCACTGAAAATAAAACAATCCAGAAAAAAGTATTAAAGAGCATAAAAAAAAAACAACCAATAAGCATAAAAGTATAGAGATAAAAAACCAGAGGTGTGGAAAGAATTGAAGCTCTTTGGTTTGGGCTTAAAACCTCTCTTTTTTGTCTTTGTACCTGTCAGGGGTGTAATGATGAAATTTGGAGGTGCATCCCGAGATGTGTTAGGTCCAATTCCTTTTTTCTTTCTTGTGTTTTTTATTTAATTGTTTGCACAGTGGGCTTAAGCCCCAAATGGAAAGGGGGTGTGAATATGAGTTGCGCCAAGGAGGCATCCCACGCTAGGCCCAAAGCCTCTTTTCGTTTCCACATCAGAAACCACTAGGGTCTCCTTCCCATCCAGCAGCAGAGGAAACTTGGGGCCCCTTCTTCATCATCTGCGGCAGCCATCTGCCCCCCCGACGAGACCATCCCGCCGCACATCCCCGTAGCTGACCGAGAAAGTCGCCGGCGACGTCACTTATGGTGGAAGCACCGCCGGACACCGTAGAGTCTCCTTTTCTCTCGCGCTCGTTCTCCTTTGAAAATGGTAACCCAGGGAGGGGTTGGCCCTGCACACGCGTCGCCACCTCCTCCGCGCAGTCCGCCGCGAGTTGCCTCCACCGTCGGAATCGAGCCCTGGCTTCTCCCCTTCGCTCTCCTGTCTCTGTGCCACGCCGACGCTGCTTCTCGGTAGGGCCAACCTCCGCAAACCGCGAACGAAGGTCGCGCCAGTGATGCCGCTCTCCGCCGGGGTCGTCCCCGGTCTTGGCGTCAGGTCTCCTTTCTCGCTCTTTTCCTCTTCTCCCTCTGATCCTATGAAGGATGAATCGATGATGAGTAAGGAATGAATGTTCTGAGAATGAAAAGGTATCAATTTTGTCTGTGGACGGTGATGAAACCGAGGGGTGGAGGAGAATGAATGATGATTGATGTTGGATGTTGGCCGTGGTATCAGGTGTTGGTAATGAATGAAGTATGTGGTTGCTATGGAGGTTCGAAGAGGAGGATGAGGATGGTAGAACTGGTGTTTGGTTGTGTTGTGTTCATTATTAAGATGGTTGTGGCAGTGGGTGAATATGGATGAAGATGATGACTGGGTGAGGATAGGTGGTGGCCGTGAGGTGTTGGTAGTGGCCGAGTATAAGGTGCTGCAAGTGTATTCTAGATGATGATGATCATGTTGGCTGTGTGAATGATGATTGTACTGATAGGCCCTCCCAGCATAGACCGAGCGAACGTTTGATATAATGCCGCCCGCTCAAAACCGGACAACCGCCAAAAGGTTGCATGTCCGCCCAGGAATCTGGACCGAACGAGCGGCCAACCATGAAAGAAGTGGACGTCCGCCAAAGGTTGGTGTGTCCGCCCAATAGTCCGGACGTCCGCCAAACAATCGGGACCGAGCGTCCTCAGGAACCGGGCATCCGTCCAAGGACGTCCGCCCAAGGCGTCTAACGAGCGCCCACCCATTCGGGAGCCGGACGTCCACCCAAGAATGAACGTCCGCCCGCCAATTAGGACCGAGCGTCCAATCATCCCTAGACTGGACGCCTTCCCAAATGTGTTGGAACAATCGGTACCGTTATAGAGTCGCACAGCGGAATAAAATATTCGGAAAGCGTGTTACGGTCACAAATCAAGTTTAATGGTCCGTTTTAGAAAAACAATTTTCTTAGAGAAAATTTATCAAACAGTTGATATGCGTAAAAGATAAAGAGTGTAGGGAATAGAAAATCACACAAGCAATTTTTATCCTGGTTCGATTCAAAAGAATCTACGTCCAGTCGTTAATCACTATAAATAGTGATTAACCTTTTTCACTAAAAAGTTATTTAACAGATTACAAGAAATAGTGAATAAAGCAGATAAATAAACCTTCCTTCGACGAACGAACCGGAAGAAGAACACTCTGCCAACTCGAAGAGAACCGCTCCGACTATCGACAAACGAAACACGAGCTTCTCCTATTCACGAGACCAGGCAGAGCACCTTGCTAACTCGAAGAGAGCTTGCTCCGACTATTGACACACGACACGCGAGCCTCTCCTGTTCACGAGACCAAGCAAGGGAACTTGAACTATAGCTTCTGAGAACTTCCTCTGACAAACAGTATTCTGCAAGAGCTTCTGTTCAACAACGTTACCTTCTGATTTCTCCAAATCAAAATATATAGCCAAGTACACTGAATGCCAAAGGACAGCTCCCAACTGCCATGAATAATCGATTATTGTAAGTGATAATCGATTATTCAAGTCCGTTACAGGTTTTCAAAGATGTGATAATCGATTATATGAAGTGATAATCGATTATTCAAGTATGACTTGTGATAATCGATTATTGCTTAATCATAATCGATTATTGCAGGTTAAAAATGCAAGTTTTACAAGGTTTACAAGAATTTCCTACTACATTTAATTTCTACAACTTGCTTTTAACTAATTCTAATATCTTCTTCAACTAAAACTTCTTGTAGCATCATCAAAACAAATTTCTTCAAGATTTACCAATACTCCTTATTAGTAACAAAATGATCCCTGACTTCGTTGACTACACAGTTAAATGCTAATGACACATTAAAGTCCTTAATGAAGATGAAGGTATTATTGGGCCGTTTCCAGGCCCCCAAAAGGTAAAAGCCCATTTACAATCAGTATAAATAAAAGTCTCAGGTATGATTTCTAGACAGATTGCTTAGAACGCAACACATGCATGCATTATATAACGCTCTGTCATATTGCTGACTTGAGCGTCGGAGTGCCTTTAGCAGGTACCCGGCCCCTCCCCAACTGGGAGTGTGGAGGAGCACTCGGTGTAGGAGGCCGTCCGCCCAACTCGAAGTGTGGGACAGCGCCGGAAGAGGGAGGACGTCCGCCCGGCTTGGAAGCAGGGAGCAGCGTAGGAGGGCGTCCGCCCGATCTGTGGAAGTGAGGAACAGCGTTCGTCCCTCACGGTACCGTCCGCAGCGTTCGTCCCTCACGGTACCGTCCGCCCGGTTTGCATCACCTGGAGAGAGAGTGTCCGCCCGTCTCCAGCGTTCGTGATCGATTCGTCCGCCCGTCTCCTGCGTTCGCTATCGCTCATCCGCCCGTCTTCAGCATTGTCCGCCCGGTCTACGGATCTTCGACAAGAAAGTTTATGTTTTAACAAGGTCCGCTCGGATCCAGTCGAAACAATGATGATCTTCCAGTAGCCGTGGGTGTATTTAGGTTGTTGGGAATGGATGAAGATTGAAAGATTAGGTGATGAAGAATGGCAGTTTGAGGTTAGGCTGTGGTCAGGATAAAGATGATGGATGTTGTTGGAGGTGAGGAATTGGGAGTGAAAGGGAAGTGTAGTTAGTATGGTTACGGGTGAGGGGCTGTTGGAGATGAAGGCTCCTCCAGAGTTTGGAGTTCGGCCACGGTATCCTCATCTCAGGTGTCTTCCCCCTTTGATGGAGGCCAGTGCACTCCTTAAATTGGCAGAAGACTCAAAATTGTTGGCAAGCCTCATTGGATGAAACTGTCGATAGCTTTGATTGGAGGATGAGGAGTGTCGGTAGCTGTGATTGAAGGGCTGCAGAAATTATTGGGTTGGTGACAGATTCTGGCAATAATTGGTGGGGAATAATTAGAGGGTTGGTGAAGTGGGGGAAGGTAGAAGTGGACCGTTGGAAGATTGTGCGAATCATTACAGGGGCCCAGGAACGACGGGTGATCAAGACGAGCGGTAGAAAGTGGGAATGATGGACGAGCGGTAGATGAGGGGAAATCATGGACGTGCGGTGGGGGGGAGTGAGATGGACGAGCGGTAAAAGAGGCGAAGTGATTAGGACGAGCGGCAGAAAGGGTAAGAGTTGAACGAGCGGCATAAGACAGGAATGATTAGGACGAGCGGCAGAAGAATGGAAGGGAGGGTCAGGACGAGCGGTAGAAGACTGGAATTAGCTGGGCGAACGGTAGAAAGGGGAAGTGATGGACGAGCTGTAGGAAGGAAAGTGATGGACGAGCGGTAAGGGGAATGATTAGGACGAACGCCTCACCACACTCTTTGCCGAACGCTATTTGTTTCCTGGCCGAACGCTTAAAACCGAACACTGGACGAAATTAAGCAAGAGTACGAACGCTAAAGACAACCGTCATTGAGACCGAGCGTTCAAATGAAGGACTGAGCGTTCGAGGGAAGACCGAACGCTCATTAAACAATATAAACCGAACGTTCACTAACACATAACATGACCGAACGTTCACTATCACAACATGACCGAACGGTCAATGCTGAGGGTTGCCGAACGTCTTTGAGATATGGAGAGATACACGCATGGTTAAGGACGAACGGTTTCTCAGTGTAGAGGACGGACGGTCCGGCAGGCTAGACGAACGTTTGCACTGGGAGTAGTCGTATGGCTCGGTTGCTAGTGGATGACCGAGCGGTTGAAGTTGAGAATTGACGAACGTAAACGAAAACGAACGGTCGAACGGTTGAGAACGAGCGGCAAAACGCAGGAACGCCTGTAGCTAAAGAAATGCCGAACGTCACGAGATATGGAGATGAGAAGAGCATGGTGGAGGACGAACGACGCACCGGAGAGGACGAACGGTCGTAAAGCTACAGCAAGAGGCCGAACGCTCTTTTTGCTCTTTTTTTTTTTTTTTATTATTATTATTTTTTTTTTATTTATTATTTTTTTTTATTTTTATTTTTATTTGTTTTTTTATTTTTATTTTTATTTAATTCTTGATGAAAAGAAATTTATTAGTCAATCCGGACGAAATTGGGTGTTGACAACTGCCCCTCTTTACTTAGATTTTATTAGATAATATGAAAATTTGAGATTTATGTATCATCGGAGTAAAAGCTAAGTAAAGAAAGAAACACTAATTTCGTCCGTTTTTCAAAATAAACAAGGAACAAACAGAGAATTTAAAACAAATATGAACAAGGCTAAGAGAATTGAGGTGTACCAACCTTATGGATAAGTGAATGAATGAGGTGTACAAACCTCGTGGAGGGTGTCGCAACCCTATGGATGAAGTGAATGAGGTGTCCAAACCTCGTGGAGGGTGTCGTAACCCTATGGATGAATGAATGAAGTGTGCAAACCTCGTGGAGGGTGTCACAACCCTATGGATGAATGAATGAGGTGTACAAACCTCGTGGAGGGTGTCGTAACCCTATGGATGTGAATGAGGTGTACAAACCTCGTGGAGGGTGTCGTAGCCCTATGGAAGTGAATGAGGTGTCATAACCTCGTGGAGGGTGTCGCAACCCTATGGATGAAGTGAATGAGGTGTCATAACCTCGTGGAGGGTGTCGCGACCCTATGGATGAAGCGAATGAGGTGTCATAACCTCGTGGAGGGTGTCGCAACCCTATGGATGAAGTGAATGAGGTGTACCAACCTCGTGGAGGGTGTCGTAGCCCTATGGAAGTGAATGAGGTGTCATAACCTCGTGGAGGGTGTCGCAACCCTATGGATGAAGTGAATGAGGTGTCATAACCTCGTGGAGGGTGTCGCGACCCTATGGATGAAGCGAATGAGGTGTCATAACCTCGTGGAGGGTGTCGCAACCCTATGGATGAAGTGAATGAGGTGTACCAACCTCGTGGAGGGTGTCGCAACCCTATGGAAGTGAATGAGGTGTCATAACCTCGTGGAGGGTGTCGCAACCCTATGGATGAAGTGAATGAGGTGTCATAACCTCGTGGAGGGTGTCGCAACCCTATAGATGAAGTGAATGAGGTGTACCAACCTCGTGGAGGGTGTCGTAACCCTATGGAAGTGAATGAGGTGTCATAACCTCGTGGAGGGTGTCGCAACCCTATGGATGAAGTGAATGAGGTGTCATAACCTCGTGGAGGGTGTCGTAACCCTATGGAAGTGAATGAGGTGTCATAACCTCGTGGAGGGTGTCGTAACCCTATGGAAGTGAATGAGGTGTCATAACCTCGTGGAGGGTGTCGCAACCCTATGGATGAAGTGAATGAGGTGTCATAACCTCGTGGAGGGTGTCGTAACCCTATGGAAGTGAATGAGGTGTCATAACCTCATGGAGGGTGTCGTAACCCTATGGATGAATGAATGATAATTTTGATTATTGGGCTCGACCATTGCCTTGCAGAGGGCCGAGATACCAATGACAGAAAGTAAAATTGTTTGATTGTTTTGAATTTGAAATTTGGATTTTGTTGAAATTTTGAGATGTTGAAATTTTTTGATTTTTCTCGAGATAGAAATGAGTGTCCATTTTTATTTTTTTTTGAAATGAGAAGCATGGTTGATGTAAATTTGGAAATTGCAGGAGAAAGCTTTGATGCATGTTGATTTTTTTTTTTTGTCTTTTGGAAAGAAAAAGATTTGATGAAAATATGTAGTTTTGAAATTGGAGAAGAAAACTTTGACGCATGTTGATGAGAAGATTTGATAAACATTCATGAAAATATGTACATGATGTTGACTTTTGATCTGTGATGGAAGATTATGAAACTATGACACTCTTTTTTTTTA
Source organism: Vigna umbellata (assembly GCF_029865625.1). NCBI lineage: Eukaryota > Viridiplantae > Streptophyta > Magnoliopsida > Fabales > Fabaceae > Vigna > Vigna umbellata. The sequence continues at coordinate 48,834,858 of NC_142168.1, read as the reverse complement.
CTGAGTCAATTTGTTTTCTTTGAAATCATCAATTTTATGAAGATTTAGACGTTCATTTTCTTTTTTTTACAATGGATGTGTCGCAACCGGAATCGCGACGGGACGACGATCCAAAAAGAAACAGAGTTTAGAAAAGAGATTTTGGAGTCGCCACCATAGTTTATTATGGAAAACTACGGAAAAACCATAAAAACGATAAAGCACGGTCCACGAAAACCAAAGATTGGGTTCGGGAGTCGGTTACGCGTGGGGAAGGTGTTAGCACCCCACAACGCCTGCCCTAAGGCAGTACCTTTAACTAAATGCACGAATATGATGTGGTTTTCAAAATGTTTAACTAACCCCTAAAATAGAATTCTAAATAAACAAAACATATTTTTTTAGTTTTTTGGGCCCGACAAGGATTGACCTTGCTCCTACGTATTCTCATTCAAAATGAGAAATCAGGGTTACGTAGTTCTTTTTGAAATTGTTTGAAAAGTTTGTTTAAAGAATTGTTTAAGAATTTTGTTTGGAAATGATTTTGGATTTTTGGGAAGTGAACCTGACAAGGGCAAGCCTTGCTCCTACGTATCTCCACTCTTGATGGAGAATCAAGGATCACGTAGTTCTGGGATAGAAAAATTGTTTGTTGTTTAAAATTGTTGATGTTTTTGGTATTTTTGAAGATTTTATACCTTTTTTGTATTTTGTTTAAGAAAGAGAAAAGGTTGTTAGCACAAGGACGATGCGTGCGATCACACATGTGCATAAACCTTTAAAACATATTTTTTTGTTAATTTTACTTAAGGAAAAGAAAAGGTTTTTAGCACAAGGACGATGCGTGCGATCACACATGTGCCTAAACCTTCAAAACATATTTTTCTAATTTTATTTAAAAGAGGAGAACAGGTTTTTAGCACAAGGACGATGCGTGCGATCACACATGTGCCTAAACCTTTAAAACATATTTTTTGTAAATTCCTTTATTTAAATTGTAAATATTGCATTATTAAATACATGTTTTAGGATAAGTAAATATCTAAAACCTGTAGATAGAACAAAATAAAATAGGCTTAATTACCTACTTAGTCCCCATGTTCGGAGGTAATTTGCTGTTTAGTACCCGGTTTTAAAAATGTAGGCATTTGATACCTATGTTTTGAAATTTGTATCAATTGAATCCTACCCACTTAACGCCGTTATAAATCTAACGTTTTTCTGACTGTGTATGTGATTTGTGGACGAGCGTTTGTGGACGAGTGACGAGGACGATCGTCCAGCGAAGAGGACGCTCGTCCAGCGAGGCAGAAGAGGACGCTCGTCCAGCGAAGCGAACGCCCAGTCAGGCAGAAGAGGACGCTCGTCCAGCGAAGCGAACGCCCAGTCAGGCAGAAGAGGACGCTCGTCCAACGAAGCGAACGCTCGTCCATAACCGCTCGTCCACAAATCACATACACAGTCAGAAAAAACGTTAGATTTATAACGGCGTTAAGTGGGTAGGATTCAATTGATACAAATTTCAAAACATAGGTATCAAATGCCTACATTTTTAAAACCGGGTACTAAACAGCAAATTACCTCCGAACATGGGGACTAAGTAGGTAATTAAGCCAATAAAATAAAATAAGACAATAAAACTAAATAAAATAAAAAAAATAAAAATAAAAATAAAAATAAAATAAAATAGGATAAACAAAATAAAAAAAAGAGAAAACAAATAAGTAAATAAAAACAAAGCGATGAGGGGTCCGAGAAAAGGGGTGCCGAACGTCCCGTCGCAGGCGACCGTGCAGCCCTTGGTAGAGGCCGAACGTACGTCGGGAAAGCATTCAGAATCACGAGCGCTCGTTGGGGAGATTTGACGAACGTTCGTTGAGAAAAGGAGGGTGGATGACGAGCGTTCGTTGGTGGAGATGTCGAACGGATGCTGGGAAAGGAGGCTTAATGACGAGCGTTCGTTGGGGACGATCGTTCATTGGGCGATGACGAACGGGTGCTGGAAAAGGGGTTGAATGACGAGCGCTCATTGGGGACGAGCGTTCGTTGGGAAAGGGGTGAATGACGAGCGCTCATTGGGGACGAGCGTTCGTTGGAGACGAACGTTCGTTGGGAAAGGGCCGAATGACGAGCGGATGCGGGGAACGGGGCTGAATGACGAGCGCTCGTTGGGGATGAGCGTTCGTTGTTGACGAGCGTTCGTTGGGGACGAGCGTTCGTTGTTGATGAGCGTTCGTTGTTGGGGGCTCGCAAACTGTTCATCTTTAATTCTTAATTTTTTTGACAACAAATTCCAAGCAAATCATGCATGATAATTTGGAAGACTGTACTGAAAACACATTGTTAACAATTTGTATCTTCCACAATTATGCTGCTTTTTTATTTGACAAATATATTACTGAAGGAAAATTATGCAATTTACGGAAAGAAATCTTTTTGTATTTTTTTTTTGACAGAGAAGGACAATTGGACTCAATGGGCTCCGAACCGATCTTTTCTTTTTTTGTTTTTTTTTTGTTTTTTACTTTCCGACACGGGAAAATCCAGATCGGATCGGACCTGAGGAGAAGTAACATAGAAGGAAGTTGGACTTACCAGGCACATTGACCCAATGGATCAGATGTCCTGAGCCGTGTGAACTTGACACAAGAAGATGACAAAGAAAACATTTTTTTCATTTTTCATAGTATATGGAACAAGCTAAAAGAAATTCATTTTTTTCATTTTTTGTTATGAAAGGATTTCACAAGATTGAACTAAAGAAAATTTTGCAACACTACTAGACTCAATGGGCCCAACACTATTCTTTTTACAACCATGACAAAATCTTCAGACAAGGGTCTGAATTTCTCTATTTTTATTTTTTGCACAAATACTTGTTCACACAAATGGAAAGGGAAATTATGAATTGAAAACACAAAATAAACATGTATTTTTTATTTTTTTAGAAATTCAGATGCACTGGTTCAAGAGAAACCACATATGACAACGGGGCCTAATGGGCTCAAAAACTGTTCATCTTTCATTCTTAGATTTTTTTTTGGAAGATAACAATTTTATTTGTATGAATTCAAATATGATATTTGTAACATCCCAAAATACAGTAATTACTATATTACAGAATTAATTACAATTAACAGTAAAACCAAGCAGTCTTTATATACTGAAAAGAAGTTCCAGAGCCGAACGGCTTCAGTACAAAAGAAACGCGCATAAAACGCATACAAAGGAAGCCTAGAACGAACGTTCTTAGATATAAAATAACGTACGCGTCAAAACAGAATCAGGGATAATTAGGACGAACGGCTTTACAAAATATTTAACCGAACGTCCAAACTAATCTAACATTCACATTCCTAATCTAACGAGCGCTCTAAGGCTCGGCCTTTACTTCCACTTCAATCAGATTTGCATCTTCCAGATTTTCTTCTTCCAGCATTTCTTCAAGAGATGCACCACCATCTGCTCACATCCACACGGATGATCATTGCAAGACAAGACGAACGTACATAGACAGGAGACAACACAATGGAAATGCAAGGGTAAGCTTATATTATTTAATTCATACAATTAACACATACATTTAACGTTTCAATTCACACATACAACCGGTAACTTAACATAGAATAACAGAAAAATGTATATATATATATATATATATATATATATATATGACAGACCGTCCGGACTGTATGAACCATGTAGTTACAAGCGTCCTTGCACACGAGTGGTGTAGTAGCCGGGATATACCTAATCAACTGCCACTCGAGGTTAGTCCGTTCTTACGTCGCCCATGTTAACTTATGAACTAAGGACCTCCTGCCATTCCCACACATGACTACCCCCTTCTATGTGAAGATGAGTATCACGGAATATCAGGATGGACAGCGAGTCTTAACTTATCCATGTTCATACTTTACCAAATTTAATATTTAACATATCTGAGACGTTCCTCCTTGGAACGCTCGTTCAAATTCCATAATCGTATAACCATTTAATATAGTGTTCAAACGTCTTACCATTTCATATTTGTAACATTTTCATTCTATGTTCCACTCTCTTAAAAAGACGAACGTTCAACTTTCTGAAGGAAGAGGACGAACGTTAAGAGCCAGATTTAGAAGAATCCATTTAACAATCAGGAAGACTCCAAAATAATGAAATCATTTTCAGAATATTTTTAAGTACCAAGAGGTCAGGTTGACTCAACTTGGCTAAGAGACATCAATATGAATACTTAGCTACATTGGGAACCTTTTATTTAAAAGGGATCGACTGCCAGTAAATGACCGAACGCGCCAATATACATTTACTAATTATTTGGACGAACGCTATTTACGTTCGTTAAGGATTCAAAGATAAGGACGAGCGTTCGGTTTAAGACCGAACACTACATTAAAGCGAACGCTAAGTAGATGACCGAAAGTAAATCGTGACGAACGTTCGATACAAGACCGAGCGCTCCTTAGGACGAACGCTTCGGTATGAGACCGAGCGCTATTTAGGACGAACGCTTCGGTATGAGACCGAGCGCCATTTAGAATGAACGTTTCGGTATAAGACCGAACGTTACGTATTTTTAAAGTTTAAAGTATTATATACCGCTGAGCTGAACCGAACGCTCAGACATTCAAATGGGGACGCTCGTTCTCGAGCAGAGTTCTTTCCAAATGAAAGAATTCCATTCTAAGTTATTTTAAGGAAAACCGAACGGTCTAAGACCGTACGGTGACGAGCGTCATTTATCAAAGGGAATGATTTAAGTTTCAGATTTCTCAACCTTAACAAATTTCCAGATTTCAACATCTTAACTTATACTTTATACTTCATATGATTCTCAAATTTATGAACTTTATAACTTTCACTTCCAAATTAATTCACATTCAACAATCATCACATTAATAACTCATACATTACAATATTCATCCATCATTTATACGTATCAAACTAACATGCAAAACAAACCAGAAGTCATATCCGATATCAGTGAACGTTCATAACAGCTCAAACATCATACTTTTCATACATGCAACTCAGATCATACAACAGGCAGGTATAAATTAAACATATAAGCTTCCCTTACCTGGATAGCAGTGTACGCCCTAATGCAAAAGTTGGGTTTGTCTCTTACAGTGTTCTACCCTCAATTTCACTAACACTTTCACTTGATCTAAACATCAAAATCAGAGATGGCTCAGATATAGTCCATGCATGAACCGAGAGTATGGTTTCGCATGAAACCCTAATGGACAACTACTAGCGAAGGAAACTTACCAGCTTGTATTCCAATACTGTTCGGTTCAAAAGGAAGATCACAGCTGGACGAACACTCCTATGGTGCTGCAAACGTGATCGGAGAAGAGGTGTGAGATTTACAGTAGAGAGAAGTTAAGGGTTTTTAGAGAGAAGTTGGAGGAGATGAAAGGTTGAGTTTCGTGAGGAAGAAGGTGAGTGATGCAGGAGAGAGAGTTTTCCAAAATCCAGTTTTGTTTAAACTCACGTTCATTTGAACGAACGTCTCCCAAACTGACACCTGTACACCAAACTCTGAACTAGAAACTTCTCCCGCGACAGGTGGCGTGTGTGCATGTGGTGATTGGTGCGTTTTTAATGCCCTGGGAAAATGATGGGCGTGTCTTTCAAGGCACGGCAGAGTGGATAAAAAGGAATTAAATTCTGATTTGACATGTATTTCAGAGTTTAATTATTTAGGGTCTCACAATGTCCCTAACTACAAAAATTTTCGTCCTCGAAAATTTAGAACTTACCCGTAAATAAGTGAGGATACAAGTCCCTCATAGCATCCTCCACTTCCCACGTTGAATCTCCAGTTTTAGCGTCCCACACCACCTTCACTAAACGAACGTTCTTCCCTTTGTGTAGCTTGGTGCGGCTGTCTTCTGCACGTACTGGTTGTAACTCCAGCGTTCGGTCTGGACGAAGCTGAACGTTCTCCAACTCCAGTACATGTGATGGATTCGCTATATACTTCCGAAGTTGAGAAACGTGGAAAACTGGGTGAAGGTTTGATAGTTGAGGCGGTAATGCAAGCTCGTACGCTACTGGTCCGATCTTCCTCAGAATCTGGTATGGTCCAATGAATTTGGGAGACAGCTTCTTTGGACGAACGGCTCGGCCTACACCAGTGATTGGGTTGAGTCGAAGAAACACATGATCTCCAGCAGCGAACTCCAACGGTCTTCTCCTCTTATCAGCATAAGATTTCTGCCTGCTCAAAGACGTCTTCAACCTCTCCTGAATTTGCTTGACTTTCTCGGTCGTTTGCTGGATGAGCTCAGGTCCAGTCAGCACGTTCTCTCCATCTTGGAACCAGCAAAGTGGCGTTCGGCACTTCCTACCATAGAGAGCTTCAAACGGCGCCATTCCAATGCTAGTTTGAAAACTGTTGTTGTACGTGAATTCCACTAGCGGCAGTACTTCATCCCAGGCACCCAAGTGATCTAGGACGCACGTCCTTAGCAAATCTTCCAACGTCTGGATGGTCCGCTCAGATTGGCCGTCCGTCTGAGGATGATAGGTTGAACTCATCTGCAGCTTGCTTCCCAATTCGCCTTGTAAAGATTGCCAAAACCGAGATGTGAATCTCGTGTCTCGGTCAGAAATTATACTCGAAGGGACTCCGTGTAAGCGAACGATCTCTTTGATATATAATTTGGCCAGATTGGTCATCGACATCTTCAAGTTCACGGCCAGGAAGTGGGCACTCTTCGTTAGTCTGTCCACAATCACCCAAATCGAGTCGTGATTTCTGACCGTACGTGGTAGATGGGTCACGAAATCCATGGATATGCTATCCCACTTCCATTCTGGAATCTCCAATTGCTGCAATAGGCCGCCAGGTCTTTGGTGTTCCGCCTTCGCTCGTTGACAGGTTAGACATGACGCTACAAAACGAGCGACATCGCTCTTCATTCCAGGCCACCAGAACGAACACCGAAGGTCTTGGTACATCTTAGTCATACCTGGATGTATGCTAAGACGACTATGATGACCTTCCTCCAGAATAATTCTCTTCAGCTCGCCATCATTAGGGACGCACGTCCGACCCATGTAACGCAATAAGCCGTCCGTTCCAGTGTTGAAATGTTTGGCCTGATCAGTACCGAGCGCGTCTAATATCTTCACTAATTCTTCATCCTCTCGTTGCTTTATCTTGATACGGTCAAAGACGTCACTGGAAATTCTAAGATTACAACATCTAATAACGTTCGCTCCTAGGTCGAACTGTAATCTTAGGTCTCGGAAACTCTCCACCAAACTTAGCTCTTTAACCATCATCACCGAGACGTGAACTGCCTTTCTACTTAGGGCGTCCGCCACTACGTTAGCCTTTCCCGGATGATAAAGTAATTCAAAGTCATAATCTTTTAAGAACTCCAACCAACGCCTCTGCCTCATGTTCAACTCCTTCTGATCAAATAAATATTTGAGGCTCTTGTGATCACTGAAGACTTGGAACGTGGATCCGTACAAGAAATGCCTCCAAATCTTCAGCGCAAAAACGACCGCTGCCAACTCCAGGTCGTGTGTTGGATAATTCTTTTCATGTATTTTCAATTGTCGAGACGCATAGGCTACCGCTCGCTTCTCTTGCATGAGCACACAGCCCAACCCTTGATGAGACGCGTCGCAGTACACTTCAAAGGGCTTGGACGTGTCCGGGATGATCAATACTGGAGCGCTCGTCAACTTATTCTTCAACTCTTGGAAGCGCTCCTCACACAAATCAGTCCACGCGAACGGTTGGTCTTTCCTGGTAAGATGCGTCAGCGGTGCTACTATTTTAGAAAACCCTTCAATGAAACGCCTATAGTAGCCCGCGAGACCAACGAAACTCCTTACTTCAGTGACCGAACGCGGACGTTCCCATTCCATGACCGCGCGTACCTTCGCTGGATCTACCGAGATCCCTCCAGCGGACACAATATGTCCCAAGAATTGCACCTCTTTCATCCAGAATTCACACTTGGACAGTTTTGCATATAACTCTTTTTCCCTCAACACGGTTAGTACTGCCCTCAAGTGTTCTTCATGTTCGTCCTTGGTCTTAGAGTAGATGAGAATATCATCTATAAAAACGACCACGAACTTGTCCAGGTACGGCCGGAAGATGCGGTTCATATAATCCATGAACACTGCAGGAGCGTTCGTCACTCCAAATGGCATCACCACGTACTCGTAGTGTCCATAACGAGACCTGAACGCTGTCTTCTGGATGTCGTCCTCCTTCACCCTGATTTGGTGATATCCCGAACGCAAATCAATCTTAGAGAACACCGTTGCCCCATGCAGTTGATCCAACAAGTCATCAATCCTAGGCAACGGGTATTTGTTCTTGATGGTCAGCTTGTTCAATTGCCTGTAGTCTATACATAACTGAGAGCTGTCATCCTTCTTTTTCACCAAGAGCACAGGCGCTCCCCATGGTGATACGCTCGGCCTTATAAATTGCTTCTCCATCAACTCTTCAATCTGCTTTTTGAGTTCAACCAACTCTGCAGGCGCCATCCGATATGGTTGAACCGAGATAGGTGCTGCCGTAGTTACCAAATCTATAGTAAATTCAATTTCACGAACAGGAGGCAGTCCAGGCACTTCATCCGGAAAGACGTCCGAGAATTCGTCCACGACCGTTCGTCCTTCAGTGTACTTATTGGACGAACGTCCAAAATTCTTATCCGCAACTTCTCTGTCTTCATGCGTCATGATCAAGAAACAAGCCGCGCCCTCCATAATGTCTTCTTTCAATTGACCGAGCGTCACACCCAAGCATTCTTCATCTTCTTCAGGAAATACTAACTCTTTCTTGCCACAATCTATAATAATATGGTTGGTGGCCAACCAATCCATTCCTAGAATTACTTCCAAGTCCTTCAAAGGTAAACAAATCAAGTTCACCTTATAATTATGCCCTTCAACCACAATAGGACATCTAATGCATACGGTAGATGTCCTAAGCTCTCCAGCCGCTGGGGTTGATACCACCAAGTCGAACTGCATCTCTCTCTCCACTATTCCCAGTTTTTCAACACACGCCTTCGAGATGAAGGAGTGCGTCGCCCCAGAGTCAAACAACACACAGCAAGGCGTTCCATAAACTAAGCAGGTACTGGTGATGAGTGTACCTGAGCTCACTGCCTCAGCGCTCGTTATTGCATATACACGTCCCACCGCTTGGGCTCGACCACCCCTTGGTTGGTTTCTTCCAGCATTTGGTGGCCTCATCACTGCTCGTCCACCCATGTTGCACTCGTTCTCCAAGTGTCCATTTCGTCCACACCGGTTACAGTGCTTTCCTCCCACTAGTTGAGGGCAGAACGAACGATAATGCGGCCCTCCACACTTAAAACATGTAACGCTACCTTGCTGCCCAGACTGTCCGGCAGGGACCAAGGCTTGAGACCCACTCGCGTTGGTTGACGGACGAACGTAAGGAGACCCCCTCTGATTGACATTACTCCTTGAGACGATCGGTCCCCTTACTGTTTGTTGCTTCTTGTGTCGTTCAGCTTCCGCCATGTTCTTCTCCAACACCTTGGCCCTCTCAACCATGGCAGGAAACGTTCGTATGCACAAGCTTGAAATCAGAACTTTCAAATCACTCCTTAGGCCGTTCTCAAACTTCCGACATTGCCACTCTTCACTGGTGGCCATTGTATTGAATCTGACAAGGTGTTTGAATTTGTTGGTGTATTCGGAAACAGACATACCCCCCTGAACCAGCTGCAAAAACTCAACCTCCTTTGCAAAACGAACGCTGTCAGGAAAGTACTCTTCATAAAATTTGTTTCTGAACAATTCCCAAGTGATTGGTTGTTCAACGTCTGTCAGAATGGCCCTCGCGCTCGCCCACCAGTGGCTCGCTTCTCCAGTCAGCAAGTATTCAGTATATGCCAAGCGGTTCTCGTTCGGACACCTCTTAGCATTGAAGATCCTCTCCATATCCCGTAACCATTGATCTGCCTCGTCAGGGAGACATTTCCCACTGAACTTGGCTGGATGGTGTTGTAAGAAGCTCTCCAAACTCCAATCACCAGTAGGTTGGGCAGCGTTGGAAGAGGATGCTCCAGGCGCACCTCTTGTTGCCGCTAGGATTTCCATTAGCTGCCTTTGGGTTGTTTCAGAGTTGGCCCGAGAGGCCTCCAAACTCTGCATAGCGGCCTGGTTTTGCTGCATCAGTGTGGCGTTCTGCTCCAGTAACGTTGTGTTTTGTTGATGCAGCCTTTCAACCACGGTTTCCAACAACCTAGTGTTGCTAGACGTATCAGACTCGTTCGGTTGAGGAGGAGGAGGAAGTCTAGGCGCCATTAGTTCTCTGGATCAGAGAAAAACGATCGTTAATAATGTTCAAGAGTTAAAAAAAACAATAACTCGTTAAACACGCAATAAGCACTCAGCAAAAACATAGTGCACTCATAACCTACAGTGTCCTTAAAAGAACAAAACTGCTCTGATACCACTAATGTAACATCCCAAAATACAGTAATTACTATATTACAGAATTAATTACAATTAACAGTAAAACCAAGCAGTCTTTATATACTGAAAAGAAGTTCCAGAGCCGAACGGCTTCAGTACAAAAGAAACGCGCATAAAACGCATACAAAGGAAGCCTAGAACGAACGTTCTTAGATATAAAATAACGTACGCGTCAAAACAGAATCAGGGATAATTAGGACGAACGGCTTTACAAAATATTTAACCGAACGTCCAAACTAATCTAACATTCACATTCCTAATCTAACGAGCGCTCTAAGGCTCGGCCTTTACTTCCACTTCAATCAGATTTGCATCTTCCAGATTTTCTTCTTCCAGCATTTCTTCAAGAGATGCACCACCATCTGCTCACATCCACACGGATGATCATTGCAAGACAAGACGAACGTACATAGACAGGAGACAACACAATGGAAATGCAAGGGTAAGCTTATATTATTTAATTCATACAATTAACACATACATTTAACGTTTCAATTCACACATACAACCGGTAACTTAACATAGAATAACAGAAAAATGTATATATATATATATATATATATATATATATATATATATATATATATGACAGACCGTCCGGACTGTATGAACCATGTAGTTACAAGCGTCCTTGCACACGAGTGGTGTAGTAGCCGGGATATACCTAATCAGCTGCCACTCGAGGTTAGTCCGTTCTTACGTCGCCCATGTTAACTTATGGACTAAGGACCTCCTGCCATTCCCACACATGACTACCCCCTTCTATGTGAAGATGAGTATCACGGAATATCAGGATGGACAGCGAGTCTTAACTTATCCATGTTCATACTTTACCAAATTTAATATTTAACACATCTGAGACGTTCCTCCTTGGAACGCTCGTTCAAATTCCATAATCGTATAACCATTTAATATAGTGTTCAAACGTCTTACCATTTCATATTTGTAACATTTTCATTCTATGTTCCACTCTCTTAAAAAGACGAACGTTCAACTTTCTGAAGGAAGAGGACGAACGTTAAGAGCCAGATTTAGAAGAATCCATTTAACAATCAGGAAGACTCCAAAATAATGAAATCATTTTCAGAATATTTTTAAGTACCAAGAGGTCAGGTTGACTCAACTTGGCTAAGAGACATCAATATGAATACTTAGCTACATTGGGAACCTTTTATTTAAAAGGGATCGACTGCCAGTAAATGACCGAACGCGCCAATATACATTTACTAATTATTTGGACGAACGCTATTTACGTTCGTTAAGGATTCAAAGATAAGGACGAGCGTTCGGTTTAAGACCGAACACTACATTAAAGCGAACGCTAAGTAGATGACCGAAAGTAAATCGTGACGAACGTTCGATACAAGACCGAGCGCTCCTTAGGACGAACGCTTCGGTATGAGACCGAGCGCTATTTAGGACGAACGCTTCGGTATGAGACCGAGCGCCATTTAGAATGAACGTTTCGGTATAAGACCGAACGTTACGTATTTTTAAAGTTTAAAGTATTATATACCGCTGAGCTGAACCGAACGCTCAGACATTCAAATGGGGACGCTCGTTCTCGAGCAGAGTTCTTTCCAAATGAAAGAATTCCATTCTAAGTTATTTTAAGGAAAACCGAACGGTCTAAGACCGTACGGTGACGAGCGTCATTTATCAAAGGGAATGATTTAAGTTTCAGATTTCTCAACCTTAACAAATTTCCAGATTTCAACATTTTAACTTATACTTTATACTTCATATGATTCTCAAATTTATGAACTTTATAACTTTCACTTCCAAATTAATTCACATTCAACAATCATCACATTAATAACTCATACATTACAATATTCATCCATCATTTATACGTATCAAACTAACATGCAAAACAAACCAGAAGTCATATCCGATATCAGTGAACGTTCATAACAGCTCAAACATCATACTTTTCATACATGCAACTCAGATCATACAACAGGCAGGTATAAATTAAACATATAAGCTTCCCTTACCTGGATAGCAGTGTACGCCCTAATGCAAAAGTTGGGTTTGTCTCTTACAGTGTTCTACCCTCAGTTTCACTAACACTTTCACTTGATCTAAACATCAAAATCAGAGATGGCTCAGATATAGTCCATGCATGAACCGAGAGTATGGTTTCGCATGAAACCCTAATGGACAACTACTAGCGAAGGAAACTTACCAGCTTGTATTCCAATACTGTTCGGTTCAAAAGGAAGATCACAGCTGGACGAACACTCCTATGGTGCTGCAAACGTGATCGGAGAAGAGGTGTGAGATTTACAGTAGAGAGAAGTTAAGGGTTTTTAGAGAGAAGTTGGAGGAGATGAAAGGTTGAGTTTCGTGAGGAAGAAGGTGAGTGATGCAGGAGAGAGAGTTTTCCAAAATCCAGTTTTGTTTAAACTCACGTTCATTTGAACGAACGTCTCCCAAACTGACACCTGTACACCAAACTCTGAACTAGAAACTTCTCCCGCGACAGGTGGCGTGTGTGCATGTGGTGATTGGTGCGTTTTTAATGCCCTGGGAAAATGATGGGCGTGTCTTTCAAGGCACGACAGAGTGGATAAAAAGGAATTAAATTCTGATTTGACATGTATTTCAGAGTTTAATTATTTAGGGTCTCACAATATTCGCAACAATGATCCCCAAAATATGTACAATTTAAAAAATCCTTTTATGATTTTTCATGCCCCAAAAATATAATTTTTCGTTTTTTTTAGTGAAATCAGACTCAAGAAAAACATAAACGTCAATTGGGTCTAACGAGCCCAAGAACTGTTCTCAAAGCTAAATAAAATGTTTGGTTTAATCCTTTACTACATCCCTATTTATGTACGAATGTCTCAATTGGGTCCTCGTTTTTTAAAGTGTATCAAAATGGTCCTTAATTTTGAAAATTCATATCAATTGAGTCCTTTCCGTTAAGTTGGCTGGACGGCGTTAAAAAAATTGATGAGTGAGATGCTAAGATGACGAACGAACGCTCGTCCACCAGTGAACGAACACTCGTCCACCACTGAACGAACGCTCGTCGACCTCTTACCGCTGGACGACCGTTCGTTCCACACTGGACGACCGTTCGTTCAGTGGTCGCCGAGCATTCGTTCGCTGGTGGACGAGCGTTCGTTCACTGGTGGACGAACGTTCGTTCGTCATCTCAGCATCCCATTCATCAATTTTTTTAACGCCGTCCAGCCAACTTAACGGAAAGGACTCAATTGATATCAATTTTCAAAATTAAGGACCATTTTGATACACTTTAAAAAACGAGGACCCAATTGAGACATTCGTACATAAATAGGGATGTAGTAAAGGATTAAACCAAAATGTTTTCAGTTCTTTTTTTTTTAAAGAATTTTTATTTTTAATGAGTTAAATTTTTAAATTTTTTTTTAAATTAAGAAAAGTAAATATATATACCTGTGCGAAAAATTAACTACTTCGAAGAGGAAAATATTGCACGTTCAAAGCAAAATTTTTTTTGAAAGATAACAATATTTCACATTTTATTTGTATGAAAAATGATGTGCAGAAATTCGAAACGTATATTGCCCCAAAATATGTACACTTTATTAATTAATTTTTTTTTTTTAAGATTTTTCATGCCCTAAAAGTATTTTAAGAAATTCTAATTTTTTCTTTTTTTTTTGAATGATTCCGAGAACATTAATTTTATCTTTTATTTTCATATTTTTCTCTTTTTTTTTTTAAAAGAAACATGACAAATTTTTTGTAAAATAGGAAATGACAGACAAACTGAAACAAAATAGTCTCCCTTTTGTGCCGTATCAGAGGTTGAATAACTTAAAGTTCTAAGGCCAAAGATATGCACTCACAAGGATGGTTCCCTAATGCTTAAATCAAGGCCACCAGAGCTATGGCTCTTTTCATTGTTTCTCCACAACAGTCAGAGTAATCAACTAGATGCGGAGACACAAATGAAGAGAACAGACTCTAGCTGGGGTTCTCACGATAGCCAAACAGGAAGTACATCCCAGAGTGACACCGCTACACAACCCCTCTAATTCTAAGTTGCGCTCAGACCCGGGTATAGGGCCCCACTCATGATATGCATAATGTGTAGAGGGAAATTATAATGTAAAACAACAATTGCAAAAATAAACACAGATAAGTAGACATATCAAACATAGATAAGGAACAATTATTTCAAACATAAAGAAAAAGTAAAAGAAACTCACATGCAATTATTCCAAATATCATACCTAGATAAGGAAAAAGAGAATAAAAACATAAAGTAAAAACCACATCGAATTCGCTTATCTAATTAAATGGTCTGACTCTCTGACGTCCCCAGTGGAGTCGCCATCTGTCGCAACCGGGATCGCGACGGGACGACGATCCGAAAAAGAAAACGGTTTTGAAAAAAGAGATTTGGAGTCGCCACCATAGTTTATTCTGGAAAACTACGGAAAAACCATAAAATGATAAGGCATGGTCTGCGAAAATGAGATTCTAAATTCGGGAGTCGGTTACGTGTAGGGAAGGTATTAGCACCCTACAACGCCTGCCCTGGGGCAGTACCTTTAACTAAATATGCGAATATGATGTGGTTTTCAAAATGTTTAACTATCCCCTAAAATAAAACTCCAAAGAAAACAAAATGTATTTTTTAGTTTTTTGGGTCCGACAAGGATTGACCTTGCTCCTACGTATTCTCATTAAGAATGAGAAATCAGGGTTCCGTAGTTCTTTTAGAAAACTGCTTTAAAATTTGTTTGGAAAATGATTATGGATAAATTTGGATTTTTGGGAAAGTGAACCTGACAAGGACTGGCCTTGCTCCTACGTATCTCCACTTTTGATGGAGAATCAAGGATCACGTAGTTCTGGCTAGCAAGACTGTTTGAAAATATGATGTTTTTGGTTTTTGAAGATTTTATATTTTTTGGTATTTTTATAAAACAAGCATAAAAGGTTTTTAGCACAAGGACGATGCGTGCGATCACACATGTGCCTAAACATATTTTTTAGTAATTTTATTTAAGAAAGAGAAAAGGTTTTTAGCACAAGGACGATGCGTGCGATCACACATGTGCCTAAACCTTTAAAACATATTTTTTGTAATTTTTTAATTTAACTTTTAATTTTGTATTTTTCTTTTTGTCTTTTATTTTATTTTTGTTTCTTTTTATTTTTTTATGAACAAATCTGACAAAACATAAGATACAATATACGAGAGTTATCATACATAGCCACTGAAAATAAAATCCAGAAAAAAGTATTAAAGAGCATAAAAAAAACAACCAATAAGCATAAAAGTGTAGAGATAAAAAACCAGAGGTGTGGAAAGAATTGAAGCTCTTTGGTTTGGGCTTAAAACCTCTCTTTTTTGTCTTTGTACCTGTCAGGGGTGTAATGATGAAATTTGGAGGTGCATCCCGAGATGTGTTAGGTCCAATTCCTTTTTTCTTTCTTGTGTTTTTTATTTAATTGTTTGCACAGTGGGGTTAAGCCCCAAATGGAAAGGGGGTGTGAATATGAGTTGCGCCAAGGAGGCATCCCACGCTAGGCCCAAAGCCTCTTTTCGTTTCCACATCAGAAACCACTAGGGTCTCCTTCCCATCCAGCAGCAGAGGAAACTTGGGGCCCCTTCTTCATCATCTGCGGCAGCCATCTGCCCCCCCGACGAGACCATCCCGCCGCACATCCCCGTAGCTGACCGAGAAAGTCGCCGGCGACGTCACTTATGGTGGAAGCACCGCCGGACACCGTAGAGTCTCCTTTTCTCTCGCGCTCGTTCTCCTTTGAAAATGGTAACCCAGGGAGGGGTTGGCCCTGCACACGCGTCGCCACCTCCTCCGCGCAGTCCGCCGCGAGTTGCCTCCACCGTCGGAATCGAGCCCTGGCTTCTCCCCTTCGCTCTCCTGTCTCTGTGCCACGCCGACGCTGCTTCTCGGTAGGGCCAACCTCCGCAAACCGCGAACGAAGGTCGCGCCAGTGATGCCGCTCTCCGCCGGGGTCGTCCCCGGTCTTGGCGTCAGGTCTCCTTTCTCGCTCTTTTCCTCTTCTCCCTCTGATCCTATGAAGGATGAATCGATGATGAGTAAGGAATGAATGTTCTGAGAATGAAAAGGTATCAATTTTGTCTGTGGACGGTGATGAAACCGAGGGGTGGAGGAGAATGAATGATGATTGATGTTGGATGTTGGCCGTGGTATCAGGTGTTGGTAATGAATGAAGTATGTGGTTGCTATGGAGGTTCGAAGAGGAGGATGAGGATGGTAGAACTGGTGTTTGGTTGTGTTGTGTTCATTATTAACATGGTTGTGGCAGTGGGTGAATATGGATGAAGATGATGACTGGGTGAGGATAGGTGGTGGCCGTGAGGTGTTGGTAGTGGCCGAGTATAAGGTGCTGCAAGTGTATTCTAGATGATGATGATCATGTTGGGTGTGTGAATGATGATTGTACTGATAGGCCCTCCCAGCATAGACCGAGCGAACGTTTGATATAATGCCGCCCGCTCAAAACCGGACAACCGCCAAAAGGTTGCATGTTCGTCCAGGAATCTGGACCGAACGAGCGGCCAACCATGAAAGAAGTGGACGTCCGCCAAAGGTTGGTGTGTCCGCCCAATAGTCCGGACGTCCGCCAAACAATCGGGACCGAGCGTCCTCAGGAACCGGGCATCCGTCCAAGGACGTCCGCCCAAGGCGTCTAACGAGCGCCCACCCATTCGGGAGCCGGACGTCCACCCAAGATTGAACGTCCGCCCGCCAATTAGGACCGAGCGTCCAATCATCCCTAGACTGGACGCCTTCCCAAATGATCCCTCACTTCGTTGACTACACAGTTAAATGCTAATGACACATTAAAGTCCTTAATGAAGATTAAGGTATTATTGGGCCGTTTCCAGGCCCCCAAAAGGTAAAAGCCCATTTACAATCAGTATAAATAAAAGTCTCAGGTATGATTTCTAGACAGATTGCTTAGAACGCAACACATGCATGCATTATATAACGCTCTGTCATATTGCTGACTTGAGCGTCGGAGTGCCTTTAGCAGGTACCCGGCCCCTCCCCAACTGGGAGTGTGGAGGAGCACTCGGTGTAGGAGGCCGTCCGCCCAACTCGAAGTGTGGGACAGCGCCGGAAGAGGGAGGACGTCCGCCCGGCTTGGAAGCAGGGAGCAGCGTAGGAGGGCGTCCGCCCGATCTGTGGAAGTGAGGAACAGCGTTCGTCCCTCACGGTACCGTCCGCAGCGTTCGTCCCTCACGGTACCGTCCGCCCGGTTTGCATCACCTGGAGAGAGAGTGTCCGCCCGTCTCCAGCTTTCGTGATCGATTCGTCCGCCCGTCTCTTGCGTTCGCTATCGCTCATCCGCCCGTCTTCAGCATTGTCCGCCCGGTCTACGGATCTTCGACAAGAAAGTTTATGTTTTAACAAGGTCCGCTCGGATCCAGTCGAAACAATGATGATCTTCCAGTAGCCGTGGGTGTATTTAGGTTGTTGGGAATGGATGAAGATTGAAAGATTAGGTGATGAAGAATGGCAGTTTGAGGTTAGGCTGTGGTCAGGATAAAGATGATGGATGTTGTTGGAGTTGAGAATTGACGAACGTCAACGAAAACGAACGGTCGAACGGTTGAGAACGAGCGGCAAAACGCAGGAACGCCTGAAGCTAAAGAAATGCCGAACGTCACGAGATATGGAGATGAGAAGAGCATGGTGGAGGACGAACGACGCACAGGAGAGGACGAACGGTCGTAAAGCTACAGCAAGAGGCCGAACGCTCTTTTTGCTCTTTTCTTTTTTATTTTTATTTTTATTATTATTATTATTTATTTATTATTTATTATTTTTTTTTTATTTTTTTTTATTTGTTTTTTATTTTTATTTATATTTTATTCTTGATGAAAAGAAATTTATTAGTCAATCCGGACGAAATTGGGTGTTGACAATATGGAATGGTATTGTTGGGGTATGATTTCACCTACTTCATTCTTATGTATAGAAAATCACTTCCTCTTCATTAATATGCCAATGTCAATCTACTAAATTACTCAAACCCAATCCCTTGGTAGAGAGAGCCTAGACTTCCTTATTAGGCTCCAATCCCTTGGAAGACCTAACAATTATTTCCGCATTAAGAATTGAGATCTAAGACAACCAAAGGTCATAATTCTATCCCTAGATACTATTTCCTTTAGGTGTTTAATCCAAGTCCAGATTTACACAACATTTCCCAATATCAAGCAAACCCTAAAATCATGTAATGGGTAGCAACTTCACAACAAGCATTAAGAAAAGGAATTAAACACTAACAATCAATGAAAGAGGCATAAATTCATTCAAAACATAGTAGTTTACATAAGATTTCAATGGCTACATCAATCCCCCAACAATAATGAAACTAACTCTCCATGAATAGAGAGCTCAAGCTTACAACAATGGTGGAAATGGAAGAAGGAAGAAGACCCAAGGATGAAGAAGGACTGTTCCCACAGCTCCTAGCTCGCCTCCAAGAGCTCCAATTGAGAGAAAACGCTTCTAAATTGGACGAGCGTCCTATTCTCCTCGCCGAACGTCCGCTGAGCATCTCGCTGACGAGCGTCCTATTCTCCTCGCCGAACGTTACTATTTATACAATTTAATAGTAAACTGCATCTTTAATTATCCAACATTCTATCCAACATTCTTTAAAGAATTTTGAATAATTAAAGATGCAGTTTACTATTAAATTGTATAAATAGTAACCTTAACTTCTGCCAAAAATACAAGATGAATCATACATAGAGTACTAAGGAAAACAAAATTTACAAAAGAGCATATATATATATATATATATATATATATATATATATATATATATATATATATATATATATATATATATATATATATTTGTGTGTGTATATGGGGTCTTATTTCAGAGAATTTGTACATAACCAATACAGTGGTTTATTAACAGAATTCAAGAAACATGTATGTGAAAAATCTTCAAAAGAGTGGTCCAAATCTTAACAGTAGTGTGTCCAAACTCGTATTAAACTCTTAACAGTGTGTCCAAATCTTAACACATTTCTAAACTTTTTGAAATGAACAACAAAGATAAGAAAATGAAGTGCTTCCACAACATTAAAAGTCTTTTATTTTATTCTAATAAATAATTAGTATAATATCCTAATTGTAAAATTTGAGACTTGTTCAGAAAATAATGAAAAATATGTTTTTCATAATTCTATTTAGATCGATAATATTTATAGGATTATTGATGACATCATTAATTTGAATTATAGTGATTATGGTATTTATTTGATAAAGATTAACAAATATAATTTATTAAATAATTAGATATATAAATGACGAATTAACTAAATGGCGAAAGTATCAATGGTTAAGTAACCTTAAAAGTTATCAATAGAAAAAAGCCAGGTAAAAAACATGTAATAATAATTTCATTAGGCTTAATTAATTTAGAAAGAGTAAAGAATAAAAAAAAAAAGATTTCTTGATTTTTCATCATTCAATAAAATTTGACAATTATGCTAAATACTAAAGTTAATTTGAAGTTATAGTGATGAAATCAAATATTATGCAATTCTTTTAAAAGTTATGCAGAATGTTAAAGAGTTTTGTTAGACACTCGTCAGCATATTAATTTATTAGTTTGAACTTAATAAATATATTAATAGATATTCTAATATTTACTAAAAGAGAATGTATTATTTATTGAATTAAAGAGTTTTAGTTTACTAACTATATTAATTTTCTTGTTAGTGAAATATTGTTGTACTGTTAGCAAAGTATAGAAAATATCTATTCTATTTAGACAGAGAAATAAGATTTTTGCTTTCAATGAATTGAATAGGAAACTGGATTAGAAAAACAAAAACAACTTGACTTGGTCAAGACCATAAATAAATTGATTTGTGATCGATGATATACTTAAGCAAAAGTTAATTCTTTTTGAAAAAAAAAAATGTTGATATGATTTAAACATTCGTTGTTAGATATTTAAAGTTTTATGATAAAATAATTTATTATTATATTTTATTATATTTTAAAGATATTATGATATAATAATTTGATGTTTAATATAAGATATTATTATATATTAATTAATTATTTAACATTGTAAGATATAATACTTGATTCATAATATGTTTAAATATATATGTTTAAACATGATTTAGCAAGTTATAAATATAGTATTTTAAAAGGAGTATTCAATTAATACTTAATATTACTTTATATATATATATATATATATATATATATATATATATATATATATATATATATATATTGTTAAAATAAGATTATGGTTTAAACCCTTACTTGGTCTCATGTTAAGAGGGGAATTTATGTTTAGTACTCAATTTTAAAATTAAAGACATTGGGTCTCTATGTTATGAAAATTGTATGACTTCAGTCATATTCCTTTAACGATGTTAAAATTGAAAATGTTGAACTAATTGTGGATGTGAAGTGTGCAAGAGATGTCATCGTGGTTGTTAGACTACATTAGTTGACGTGACAGCCAAAAGAATACATTACGTGTTTTTAAATTGGGGAAATTAAATACCCATCAGAAATCTTCATCAGCTTGGCCTGTTGTCGCACAGTTCCTTGCAAGCCCTCTCTCACAAGCATGGCCCTCTCATCTTGCTACAGTTGGGGTAGGTCCCCACCCTCATCGTTTCATCTGCTGATGTGGCCGGAGAAATATTCAAAACCTACGACCTCGTTTTCATTAACCAGCCAAAAACCACCACTGCGGGAATCTTTCTATAAGGCTACAAGGACGTGGCTTTCACCCCCTACGACGGTCATGAGTGGAGACAGCTATTAAGAACTATTGTGAGAACTATTTGTGATTGATAATTATGCTGCTGATGAGTGCATATTTATGCCCACATTTATGCTTTAAAATTCAAATTTTTGATGGGATAATTGTGCTTAAATGGTTTATTTTAAGTGAATTTGTGATGATTGGAATTGTTGGGTTTGGGAAATAAAGAGACGTAAAAAGTGAGTTTTAGCGCATAAATTATTCTTGGATGTTCTAATGTTTATTTGTGCAGCTAAGAATATAAGTTTTATTGGTCCAAATGGCAATTCAAGGCCCAAAATCAAATTTTATTTGGAAAATTCAGAAGGGGCTAAAGTGTAAATAGAGGAAAATTCAGGGTACTTGTGCAATTTTGGAAAGTCAAAAAATCTAAAAGATAAAATTCAATTGTTGAATTTAATTTGGGAATATCAGCAAAAAATATCTTCCAAATAATTTTATCATTATCTAAATCTTTTAGTTATTTGGAAGATATAGGATATAAGATAATTGAGTTAATATCTATCAAATATTCTTTAAAATTGATTTAATCTAATGAATATTTGAAAGATATAATATATCAACAGAAAATATCTTATCAACAAACTATTCAGAGTCCAAGCCCAATCAAGCCTATATAAAGAGACCCAAGGGAGGCAGAAAAAGGGGACTTCACTTCATTCATTCTCTCATACTCCTCTCACTTTTCTTTCAACTTCATTCATGGAGAGCTAAGCATCTAGGGCTATTGTAATTCCATTATGGATTTTGAGGTTAGATTGAGTTAATGCAATTATTTATTTTGATTATTGATTTAAGTTGTTCTATCTCTATGTCGTTCATCTCTCTATCAAATTAAAAGCAAAGATTTTTGCATCATAATGTGTTTGAATCTACATGCATATTGATTATATGAGTTCTAGGGTTTCTAGGTTTAATTGAAAATCTACTTTGATTTAATTTAGGAACTTTCATATGATTAAATGGTTTTTACTATCAATTGAGAATGTACTTTGATTGATTAGTAATAATTTCAACTATAATCAATTGAGAATTTACTTTGATTGATTAACTTTTAATTTGGTTAGGAGATTTACAAATAGACATGATTAAACACAACAGAATTTGATTGAGAATGTACTTTGGTTGAATTTTTTGTGAATAATCTAGAAAGGTTTTGCATTTGATTGAAAATTTACTTTAATTAATTTGATTGAGAATTTACTTTATTTAAAGAGAATAGATTGTTTAACAGCTCGAATTTGGAAGTTTAACAAATAACAATTAACGAAATATCGTTTAAAGAAGTATATCGTTGGAATAGTGTGCACATCAAAACATTTTATTAAACGTTTGCAAGACATACGATCACATGTCACGTGTAAAACATTAAACATTTGTCAAAAGCGCGTCTAGAGAAAAAAGTCGTAAATGATTTATATATATCGTATCAATTGTATCTACTTTAAAAAACTCAGACTTGCACTTGTTGAGACAAGATTATCTAGAAAGAAACTGGATCGTCTAGAGCATCTTTGGTCTTGAAGTTTAATAAACAACATTAAATGAAATAATCTTGACCAATCGAATGTCTAAGAAAAAGGAAAGAACATAGATATATCACGCAAAGAATAAAAGAATAAAATCTCATTCTAGAAGGGGTCATAAGAGAGAGAGTTTGAACACTAGAAAACAAACAACATAGAATCATCTAAGCATTCATCAAATGAACCATGTATATGCCCGCTCAACTAGAAAAAGGACTCAAAGAGAAAAAAGTTTAAAGATTAGAAGCATCTAAGCGCCAATCCAAATTAGAGTAAAAATCAAAAGTTATATCTAAGGCTACACGAGGAGTTTAAATATTAAATAGCGAAAGAGGTTGTACTTTCTTTCAGACACCATTTCTTAAGAGGAGAACATTCTATGAATGTCTTTGTCTCCAACCTCCACTTCTGATATATTTCAAAGAAAGCAGTGTATGTGTATAGTAGGTTATTTGCATATAATAGAGTAGATTGCATGCAACCAATATGTCTTATCTCTTATCACTTTTGTTGTTTTTAAATGTTAAACATTTAATGACATTTAATGCTTGTTTAGAACAACAAAGTGTTTTTTACAATTTCTACTGTTAAGGTAGTGTTTATCAATTAAGCTTTTTTTCTTCTAAGATACCAAGCGTTGAGTTGGATCTTCATCATTGGAGAAATTAAGGGTTTTAGCTCATGGTATTGTCTAGGCTAATGTAAATGCTTTTTGGAATATTTCCATTTAGAACTTAAGCGTTTAACATGTTTCTTCTTTATATGTTTTCAATATTTGTTTAAGGCTTTTAGAGGGTTTGAAGAAAGACATTGTCTCGACACCTTTTTGCTTCTTGAGAGTTCAATTGAATATTATGAGTTTAGTACAACTCTCTTTCAACGCTTTGACTTGTAAGTCATTTAGTGTTGCGTCTGTGAGCTTTTAACCTAGTTGTTTTCCTAAGTGTTTTCCTGAGGCCTTTCTATGTTGATGGTTGATTTGGGAATCTTGTTTCTAGCATTTGTGTTTCTACCTATCCTATTCTACAAGTTTAGGTGTTTTCAAAACTTCAAAACATGAGAGCATTTAGACATCTAGACGAATTTTGTCTTAACAATCTGCCATTTTTTTATGTTTAACAAATACACATCTAAACAATATGATCTTTCTTAGTTTAACGTAGTGTTTTAGATTTTTGAGTTTATAATTCTTGGTTGTATATAGGAACAATTAACTAAAGCATGGTAAAACATTAGAGGATAAAATATAGAAATGACTAAAACAATAATGATAAACGATTGATATTTAAACACAAACATATTACATAAATTTAAAAATGGACTTCTACCATGAACTTCTAGGAATCTGGAGACTCCCCCTGATTCTATGCTATCCTAGACTATCTTATTTACTGGTGTATTCTCCTGAATACATGCTCCTAGATGTTAACATGTTTAATCTCTCTTTCTCCCCCTCATTTGATAAACATCAAAAGGGAAGCAGAGAAAGGACATCACAGCCCGACACAGAAGAGGTTGAAGAGAGATTGAGAAGGGAGAATAAGTGGGAGGAATGTTAGGATACGATAAGATTGTTACAACACAAGCTCGTCAATAGGGACCTTGGTTTTGAAGTTTACCTAAATAATATGAAATGAAGAAGTCTTTGTGTATAGATGATGAGTGCATATTTATGCCCACATTTATGCTTTAAAATTTAAATTTTTGATAGAATAATTGTGCTTAAATGATTAATTTTAAGTGAATTTGTGATGATTGGAATTGTTGGGTTTGAGAATTAAAGAGACGTAAAATGTGAGTTTTAGCGCATAAAATATTCTTGGAAATTCTTACGTTTATTTGTGCAGATGAAATTATAAGTTCTATTGGTTCAAATGGCAATTCAAGGCCCAAAATCAGGTTTTATTTGGAAAATAATGTACAGATGGGCCAAACAGGCAGACTTTACCCTTGCACCCCCTAAAATCCCTCCATACACCCCTCTTCTCTTAACCAGGCCCAAATACTAAGCCCAACAGTAACCTTATTCTGAATACACCTCCTAAAATTTCCTACCCATACCCCTTCTAAGCCAAACTTCACCAGATCATGCCACGTGGCAGTCCACCACTAACATATTGAACCACTCAGATGATGCCACATCACTGATCCTTGCACTCACTAGTGAACCACTAAGAACATGCCATGTTAGCCTAACACATGAGCATCATCTTCCACCCACTAAAACCCTAACCCTAGCCGCCACTGCCGTTTCGCTTCCGCCGCTCCCGCCAATGCCGCAAGTCGCCGCCACGGCCATAACATCATTTCCTTCCTTTCTTGTCGGCGCATCAACGGACCACCATGGTGCCTCAACCAAGACCGCCGCCACCTTCCTTCTCCTTCGCGCAAGGGTTCGAAGCCACCACGACCGCCATCCACTAGTTCGTCTTCGCATCACCAACATCTCACCGCCGTCCTCTTCTCCACCACCATCAACCACCTTCTTCCACGGCCAATAGCCACAGGAACTGCGCAACCACCAAGGCTGCCGCCATTAAACCAGCGAGCTCCTCCTCCATTCGCGAAAGGGTCGCCGCTTTTGAAACCTCCATCTCCAAGCCGCGCCACAGATCGCAACCTTCAACGCACATCACCATCATCAGACCATGCTTCTTGCCGTCACCATCATGAACCATCTTCATCTTCTCCATTCTCGGAACCCAATCGCGTCTCCATCAACGCCAACCTCTATCCACCATCACCGTAACATCATGGGAACCTGCATCAGAGCCAGACTTGCATTAAAAAAAAACCAAAGACAGAAGTATCATCACCACCGGGAAGGCCGTTGCGCGAGTTAATCTGTGCGCCATCTCCAAATCGCGGCGCAGGCAGAGGCGGAGGGGGAAGCCCTTTCCCCAATTCTGAACCCTAATTTTGGGTAGGAAGGAGCCTGACACGTGTCGAGCTCCCATTGGACGCGTCCTCCTCTGGTCAAAGTTGGTCAATATGCCTTCTCTAGTCAAAGTCTGGTCAATTGAGGGGCTTTCTTGCAATTTCAGAAATTCAGAAGGGGCTAAAGTGCAGATAGGGACAATTTCAGGGCATTTGTGCAATTTTGGAAATTCAGAAAAGCTAAAAGATAAAATTCAGTTGTTGAATTAATTTAATTTGGGAATATCAACCGAAAATATCTTCCAAATAATGTTATAATTATCTAAATCTTTTAGTTATTTGGAAGATATAAGATAAAAGATTCTATCAACTGAATACTCAGAGTCCAAGCCCAATCAAGCCTTATATAAAGAGACCCAGGGACTGCACTTCAATTCATTCATTCTCTCATACTCCTCTCACTTTTCTTTCATCTTGTATTCAACTCCATTCATGGAGAGCTAAGCATCTAGGGCTATTCTGCTGTAAATCCAAGACGAATTATGAGGTTATGTTCAGTTAATGCAATTGTTTACTTTGATTATTGATTTAAGTTGTTCTCTCTATGTCTTTCATCTCTCTATCTTGTTAAAAGTAAAGATTTTTTCATCATAATGTGTTTGAATCTACATGCATATTGATTATATGAGTTCTAGGGTTTCTAGGTTTAATTGAAAATTTACTTTGATTAAATTTAGGAACTTTCATATGATTAAATGATTTTTATTATCAATTGAGAATGTACTTTGGTTGGTAGTAATAAGTTCAACTATAATCAATTGAGAATTTACTTTGATTGATTAGCTTTTAATTTGGTTAAGAGATTTAAGAGTAGACATGATTAAACACAATAAAATTTGATTGAGAATGTACTTTGGTTGAATTTATTGTGAATAATCTAGAAAGGTTTTGCATTTGATTGAGAATTTACTTTGGTTAAATGCATGATCGCCCTCAAATTAATTGAGAATGTACTTTAATTAATTTGAAACTTAAACAATAATCAATTGAACAATTATCCGTGAATAATCGATGACGAATCTATCTTGGAAAAGCAGTGGAATTAGCCTATTTAATCATAACTGTTTTTAAGTTTATTATTTGTTCTTTAAACATTCTCCAAACATCATTTTTATTCATAAGCATTGCATAGCATAAGAGTCAGATATTCAAAAGCAATTCCGTGTTCGTTGGGAGATGACTCAGGGTTACTTTAACCCTATCTACTTTATTGAATACTGCTTGGCAATACTGAAGTTGCCTTGAAAAGTAGTATTAATTTGATAGCTTCAACGACAACCTATCAGTAGAGAACTAACTCTAAACTAGAAAAACACCAAGCATAACTGCTAAGATAGA
Organism: Vigna umbellata; assembly: GCF_029865625.1. Lineage (NCBI taxonomy): Eukaryota > Viridiplantae > Streptophyta > Magnoliopsida > Fabales > Fabaceae > Vigna > Vigna umbellata. The sequence continues at coordinate 48,807,754 of NC_142168.1, read as the reverse complement.
AAAGTAAGAGAATGAACATCAAACACTAGGATAGAAAACTCTAAAGTTAAAAGACAAACCTTAAGATAGCAAATAAACATTAAACACTAAGGTAGAGCATTATGGTAGAAAATCAACCTTGAACTAGTAAAACACCAAAGAAAAATACCAGGTCAGAAAACCCCATTTTAGAATAGAAAAACACTAGGCTAAGAAAACCATAAGCCAAGAAGGTCTAATGAAAATCACAACCTCACAAAAAATAATAAAAATAAACATATTAAAATACTAAAGCAAAACCCTAAGTTGGAAGAAACATTTCCAAACTCACCAAGAAGAAAAGACGAAGATAACTGTCTAAGAAAAGTCAACGCTAAAACTAGACTAAACAAGTTAGGGTGAAAACACAAGACTTAGAACCTGAATCCCCAACATAGAAAACCTACACAAAACTTAGAACCTGAATCCTAAACATAGAAAAGCTTAGGAAAACAATTAGGCTCTTAAAAAATAGGAAAACAACTAGGTCAAAACACCCAAATGTAGGGCTAAACGCTATCATGCATAAAGCATCTAAGAGAGTTGAAGTTAAACGGTTGATGCTCACCATACCTAAAAAAGGTATTCCGCTTAGCTCTCGAAATCAAAACAAAGTCAAGATGATGTCTCTGACAAAACAAACTAAAAGATTAAAAGATTAAAATATAAAAGAAAGCTTTAAACAAGCTAAACACTATCTCTTTAGAAGAGACAAATACGAAATAAGCGTTTACTTGGCTAAACGATACTAGGAGCTCAAACAATACTCTGTCCAATGATAAAGTCTTTATACAACCCTTGTTACCTTTATAAAAGAGCTTAATAGTTAAAAACTACCTAACGATAGAAAATCAAAAAATACTTTACTGTTTTGAACAAACATTTAATGTCATTAAATGCTCAATGCTCAAAGACAACAAATATGTTATCTGATGAACTGATTGTACATCAAAATCCAATCCAATCAATAATAGGTATCATGAAAGACATTCACAAAATGACCTTCTTCAATAAGACAATGACCTAATACTTAAAGTCAAAAACAAACCATGAAATCAATAAGTAAAACACCAACCAAGAAGTCTCTTACAAACCAAACCATACTAATTAATCTCATAAACACAAAAACATTAGAAAACACATAAACCAAAACTAATGATGAAAACATTTAAAACATTAAAGAAAATAAAGTAGGACATACTTGTTATATATGTTTCTATCTTGTGTAAGATAATTGCTACAAACGTTCATTTATCTTGTCTTATATGTGTTAAAAGGAACGTTGAAAGAAAAAGACAAAAGAAGGAGTGATTAAACTATCAAAAGTCATGCCAAAAGATACTTAAATCTGTTGTGGATAAGAGCTCTGAAAAGCACGTCTACTTTGACAAAAGACTTCATCCTATGATAGACATCTACACTAATAATCAGAAAAGACCAGATATCAAGACAAGCTTCGTCAAACATTCATATTATCAAAACTTAAGGCAAACGTTGTCATAATGGTTATATCATCAAGGTGTATAAATAAAAGATGATAATGATGAAGAGATAAAATATGAAGATATAAAGATATCTCAGCAAGGAAATCGTTTTGAGCTATTAAATCAAAATCCCTCAAATAAAGATAAGAACTCAAGAAAAGAAAGATACTCTCAAGCTTCATGAGAACATCCACTTAAAGATAGAAGAGAGAGTGAAAGAGTTAAACAAAGGAAAAGATCTCTCAAGCCTCATTGCAATATCTACTTATATTTAGAGAGAAGAGAGAAAAAGATAAAGAAAAACATCGCTCTAATGCTTTACTGTATCATTTGCTTACATGTGTAAGATGAGAGAAAATGAGTGATGAGAGAAACACTTGCGAATGTTTAGATTGTTTTGTATTGTAATCATATCCGTTTTGTGAGAGTTATAGTCAGAACAACTTGTAAGCAATCGTTGATTGCAATTCTAGAGAGAATAAAAACATTTAACTCTGAACTCTTTCTACGCTGAGGAAATCTAGGAAAGATTGCCTAATACTAGGAGTGGTTCAAATACTCAACTAATCTAGGGTAACTGAAGGTTATTCGTTGATCAGGGATACCATGAGTTATGAATAATACTACACAACTAGGAGTGGGTGAAACTCAACTAGGCAGTATCGTGGAACCAGAATGCCTAGGGATACCAAGAGTGGTGCGAATACTCAAGGAAATCTAGGCACGATAGTCTAGTACCAGGAGTGGTGCGAATACTCAAGGAAATCTAGGTGCAGTAGTCTAGTATTAAGAGTGGTGCGAATACGCAAGGAAATCTAGGCGCGATATATGTTTATATTATGTTTATGATTATCTGTTGTTATAGTTGGGCAATGATTTGTGTGTGCATGAGAATATGTTTTTAGTAATATTTGTGATGAGTTTTTCCTATGAATGTATTATGTATGTTTTGTTGGGTTATCCCAGAAGAGAGAATAAAGTTATTATGCTTGGAGGTTTTCATGCAAATATTTGTTTTAGGGTTGTGGTAATAATCATATGCAGTACAATTAGGTTTATTGGGGGTATAACATGTCAATGATTGAATTTGGATGATTCAAGTGATGTATTATATGTGTTTGAGTATATTTACATGAGTATATTATAAGTGATGTTTGAGTATATTATGATGTGTTAAGTATGTTTCCACGTGATGTGTGTGTATTTGAATGCTTGAGTCATGTTCATGATGTGTTTCGATTCGACAATAATTGATTATCATTAGTTATAATCAATTATCTGTGCGTCGATGTGAGTATGGTTGTAAGAATAATAAGTTATATGAGATGATAATCAATTATCCCTTTCTGTGTGATATTTTTGGGTAAATTTTACTAAGATAATCGATTATCATAAGTGATAATTGATTATCACAACAATTTTGTGAAAAATGACAATTAAGAATGAACGTGAACAAAATTAACAAAATTTAGGACTAATTTGGACTAAAATAATAAAAATTGGGACTGAATTGAATACATGACACTGACTAGTAGGGATGACAACGGGTCAGGTCGGGTACGGGTGGTGCCTACCCGCAACCCGACCCGCCGGATAAAATCGTACCTGTTACCCGACCCGCTACCCGTAGGTTACTCGTTTAAAAAATACTCGCGGATATTTTAAAACCCGTGGGTATCTGCGGATACCCGCAAAAAAAATATTTAATACATTTTAAAAATAAAATTTAAATAAAAATAAAAATATATATATATATATATATATATATATATATATAATATAAATTAAATTAAATGTAAATTAAAATTTAATTTTAATAAAATTTAAACTAATAAAATATAAGTTTATTTTATTTTTAATTAAATTTAATTAAAAAATATATAAATTATTTATTTTTTAATTTTTGCGGGTAATGGGTACCCGCGGGGCGGATAGTATACTACCCGTATCCGACCTGTTTAGAAGCGATACTAAAATACCCGCTACCCGTTACCCGCGGGTAGTAAATATTCGCCGATAGTTATTACCCGCCGCGGATTTTACCCGCGGATACCCGTGCCCGTGGGTAAAATTGATATTAACAGTGATATTGATACTGACGTGACAAATGACACTAACATTAGTACCTGCTATAATATTAACTTGATATATAAACAACTTCTTTAAAATTAAAATAAATCTAAAATAAAGTAATAATTTTTTTTAAATAAATCTTAAATTTTAAAAAACCATAAATAAACATGTGTCTTACATGATTCATATGTAATTAATAATTTAAATGACGTCATAAAAAATCAAATTAAATATAAATTATAAAAGTTAAAGCATATTAAACATTAAAAAAAAATTTCATAACAAACAAAATAAACGAAAATTGGAGACTAAAATGGTATTGATCATTTATATTATACTAAAATCGTATTTAAATTTTATTTCAAAAGATAAAAAATTATAAATAAAAAAGTACATTAATAATATATATAAAGTTTCACGTTACCGTTGCAAGCACATGACTCGTCTGTCCTTATTCTGATCCGTGAACCTAACTCACACAGGGTTTTCAGATTGCGAAATAGATGATGAGATTGCTCGATGCCCACTGTCACCTGCAGGACCCCAGAATTTTCAGCAAGGCACAGCAGATCATAAAAACCACACAAGACACAGGCGTTGTGTACTTTGTCGTTAATGGGGTCTGTGAACAGGATTGGCACTCTGTGAAGCACATGGCCGAAACATTCCCTTGCGTCATACCTTGCTTTGGACTCCATCCATGGTGAAGTCCAATTGCTTCTGTTTTTGTTTTTGTTTCTGTTTCTGGGCTAGTTCAATTAGGATTCTGTTTATGGGTTTTAGGTCTAATGTTATGCGGTTACAGGTATGTGAACGAACGGAGTCCCAGTTGGTTCAAAACGTTGAGAGAGTATTTTGGTTCTACACCATCTGCTGCAATTGGAGAGGTAATTGTATGGTTCTATGACAAAAGGGGTGCATGGAAACTGAAACAGAATCTCTCTCCCTTTTTTATTAGTTTTTTCTATCAGGAGGAATTGAACTTATGTGGGAGCTCATGTTCAACCAGGTTATAAATATATCATTATAATAATAGTTTATAGGAAAAATATTTATATTCTACTTTTAGAAAAACGGTAAGCATCACTTTCCTACTATACTATTGCTGATTATCACTTCTAATTTGTTTTAGAGAGGAGTATTCAACAGCATGGGTAATCACTTCAGCGATTCCTAGACTTTAACCTTGAGGACAAGGTTGCTTAAGTAGGGGAGGGTAATGATAGGAAGGGGAATGTATATATGAGAAGAAAGTATGTAAAAAAGTAGTTAGTTGGTTTTTCTGGTTTCTTCTATCAAGAAACCTAACACAGAATTAAAAATGATGTATGTAGGGACTAAAAGGGTTTGATATATTTAGTTTTAGTCCTTATAAAGATTTAATACCTTGAAAATCACTATAGTTTGACATAAACAAAGGTTTGTAAGGGAGAAGTACTAAACAACGTTACTTTTGATAACTAAGGAGACTAAAAAGGTATTTAATTGTTGTAGGCACAAAAACAGAATTTCAAGATATTTTGCTAGATAAGAAGCATTTTATCATTCATTATTTGATGTTTGAGACTTGCCCTTTTAATTGGTTCAACCCATGTGCTTTTTCTTTTCATGTTTCCTGCTAGAAGTTTCACTATTTTTTCTCTGATTTTCTTTGACTATTGATTTTGTGAACCATCTAGTCTAAAATATTCTGGAACACTGATGTCACAAACTGTAATGCCATATTTTGAAAGTTAATAGACTATATTAGTTTAAGATGCAGGACAGGACAGGCATCATAGGTAGAGAAAGGCCAAGATAGACTATGGGCGATGAAGTTAAGAAGGATTTAGTGGTTCATAATTTGTTTATAGATATTGAATATAGTGAAAAACTAGGTATAAGATTAATCTCTCTTGTGTAGAAAAAACACATATGGTACTATATTTATAATGAAGAAAATATGGGCTAAGCCCAAAATACAAATGATAGGAAAGAAATAATAACATATAAACAAAAGATAAAAGATAAAAGATAAGATATCTATGATATCTAACACTCTCTCTTAAGCTGGTGTATATAAATCATATGTACCAAACTTGTTATAAATATAATCAATTATCGATCCTTGTTAACTGATCACTTGAGTTAATGAACTCTATCTTGATGTCTCCAAATACAATCTTCTTTTGAATGAAATGAAAGTCAATCTTAATGTGTTTGGTCCTCTCATGAAAGACATGATTATAACTAATATGAAGAACAACCTGATTGTTATATATAAGGGTCATTTGAGTGACATCTCCAAATTGTAACTCTCTAAGCAATTGCATAAGCTAAACAAGTTCACAAGTGGCTGAGGCCATAGTTTTATATTCTGCTTCTACACTAGATCTTGGTACAACACTTTGTTTCTTGCTCTTCCAAGAGATCAAGTTACCACCAATGGAGACACAATATTTGGAAGTAGATCTTCTATCAGAAGGAGATCCTGTCCAATGAGCATCTGAATAACAAACAACTTTTGTATGGTTATTGGAACCTTATAACAAACCTTTTCTAGGAGATCCTTTAATGTACTTTAATATATGAATGACTGCATTCCAACGATCTTCAAATGGGGAATTGAGAAATTGGCTCGCCACACTAATTGCAAAGGAAATGTTAGGATGACTAACTATAAGATAATTCAATTTTCCAACTGATCTTGTATGCTGCTCAGGATCTAAAATAGGCTCCCCCTAATTTGGTAGGAGTTTGGTATTAGGATCTACGGGTGTGTCAACAGAATTTGAATTCATCAACCTAGTTTCCTCTAAATTATTCAATGCATACTTGCTTTGAGATATAACAACAACACATTGTTGTTATATCTCCCCCTAATTTGGTAGGAGTTTGGTATTAGGATCTACGGGTGTGTCAACAGAATTTGAATTCATCAACCTAGTTTCCTCTAAATTATTCAATGCATACTTGCTTTGAGATATAACAACAACACATTGTTGGATTGTGCTACCTCAATACCTAAGAAGTAATCTGAGTTTGCCAAGATTTTTTGTTTGAAAATGGTGGCAAAGGTGTTGTTTCATTTGGGAGATGTCATGGTGGTCACTTCCTGTAAGATCAATGTCATTAACATATACTATCAAATAGTCTCATGCAACACTTGAGTGACGTTAAAAGATTGAATGATCTGTCACACTTTGAGTCATACCAAATTGTTGAACCACTACTAAATTTGCCAAACTAGGCCCTAAGAGAATGTTTCAAGCCATATAAAGATTTGTGAAGACGACATACAAATCCAAAAGACTCTCTCTGAACAACAAATCCTTGAGGCTGTTTCATATAAATCCCTTCCTGCAAATCTCCATTGAGGAAAACATTTTTGTCATCTAGTTGATAAATATGCCATTGTTGAGGAGCAACCATAGCTATAAATAAACAAACAGAAGCCGTCTTTGCTATTGGAGAAAAAGTATCATGATAATCTAATCCAAAAATTTGTGTGTAACCTTTGGCTATAAGACGAGCTTTGTGGCGATCAATAGTACTATCAGGACCAACTTTGATAGCAAAAATTCACATGCAACCAAGAACATATTTCTAGACAATAATGGGGCGAGTTCCCCAGTTCCACTATTCTAATGACCATTTAGTTCATCTAGCATGACTTGACGCCAACAAGGATGGACTTAGACATCACCAACAAATTTAGGAATGGACATAAAAGAAATAGACGAAAGATAGGTATAAAAAGGTGAAGATAATCTATGGTAACTCAAAGTAGTATAATGTGGAGAAGGATTACGGGTAGAACGTGTACCTTTACGGAGAGCAATTAGAAGGTCAGATTCTGTTGTCAAAACCAGAGGAGACAAAGGAGTTGGCACTTGAATTGAGTCACATGGTGGTTGTTGGGAACAATGTCTTCGATTATAAGCTTGAAGTGGAGGTGGTAGAGGAGAATCTGATGGTGGACTAGGTAAATAGAAGATATTGTTAAAATCAATATCAACAATATCTACCAATATCAAACAATAGCAAAAGTCTACGTTTCTCTAATTAACATAAAAGGCAATATATCTAACAAGTATATTTGGAACAAGCTTGGTACATATGACATATATGTTCCAGCTTAAGGGGGAGTGTCAAAATGTAATTAGCTACAAATTATGAGAAATTACTTGTTACATAATCTAGGAAATTAAGATGATTGATTCCTAATTTTTATTATAATTGATTTTGTATTACGATATAAATGCATACTATGTGGTCTGCATTAGATACACAATACATTCAGAACATATACAATTCTATAACTTTAATGTTTATTTATAGATATGCATGTTCAACCATTTTTAATAAATTTATGGAGGAAATTGCTTTGCTCTTGTTTTCATTGATCTATAAGTTACCATTTTATGTGATTGAACTTTTGACTTTTCCTCAGATTGGCTTGGACAAAGGATCATATGGAAGGAAAATTGACTTTTCTGAGCAGGTTTAAGCGTGTCATTTTAATTTTTGCCTATATGTGTATTTTTCTGTTAATTTTGATGCTCATTAACTTTCAGAGGAGCAATAAGTATATATGTGTGTATCTGCAATTCTGCATGTAACTAATGTGTTTTAAATATGGGGTTGTAGGTGTGTACGGAGAGAATAGGGAGAAAAGTGACTCTAAATGATATTCTCTTGTGTATCGTGTTGTAGTACAATTTGATGCTGTTCATGAAACCTTATTCAGTAAGCCTTGTTTGTAGTAATAATAACTAATGCATAGACATATAGGCACATTCACATATTTGCATTAATTTTCAAGAAACCTGAGTTTGTGGTGTGTTGTTTTATCTAGGAATCTGAATGGTGGGTGCCATTTTTGTTAATATGGCTTTACTGTCTAAAGGACGAAGTAATTTTCAACAGACTATGAAGCATGGTGTTTAAGTTTGAAAATAGATCAACCTACAATTAGCTTTTAATTATATATTTAGAGTCATGATAAAAATTTTTGTGGTTTGGAAAGGTGCTTATTTGGGTCTACTGTCTTTAAAGTTAAGAATGTCATTTGATTTATCAAATAGAGTTGTAGCCTTCTAGAAATTGTGGAAACGTAGGGCTACTGAAAAGAAAATAACATTAAACTCTAACTTAGGAAACACATTGACTAATCACGCCTAGGATGGAAGATGTCCTTTTCTGCAGAAGAATGTTGCTAGATTGTTGGTTGCTAATGCATTGGGACATCTGTGCAGGTTGAAGTATTGAGGCAACAGCTTGAACTTGCAAGAGAGTTGAACAAGCCAGCATCTATTCATTGTGTTCGTGCTTTCGGTGATCTTTTTGAGCTAATGAAGTATGAATATCTGTTCTTCTTTCTTTAGGTTCAATTGCTTTTATTAAACTATAGGAAACAGAGCAAGATTGATCAAGGACCTTGTTTCCAAGAGATTACAAATACTTTATTTATATTGAGAAAAAGACATTAATATAATAAATAGAAGAGATTTGATATTCTCTAAGAATAAAAATATGATATAGAAATAAATAAAAAATTCCTAGTAGTATGTAATCCAGACATTCTTGATTATATAGGATTTGCTCCTTATTTCTATAATTATAATACTCCCCTCAAGCTGGATATATTTTTTAGCTTGCTACAAATATAATTGACTTTTGGTCCCCAGGGACTTAGTGAATATGTGAGTCAACTATTCACTATAGTTGACAAATTTAGTGGTGTTGTCTCCATCTTTTGACTCCAGTTTTTTTCTTTTGAAATAACAATCCACCTTTTATATGTTCGGTTCTCTCTCATGAAAGATAGGGTTAGAGGTAATGTGTAATGTTGTCTAGGTGTCACATAAGGTGCATTTGAGACTTTTCTTCAAATTGGAGCTCTTTGAGGAGTTATTTTAGCATATGTGCTCACAAGTGACGAATGTCATTCTTTTTATTCGATTTTTACAGTTGATCTTTCCACAATACTTTGTTTCTTACTTTTTCTCAATATTAGTTTACTTGCAACAAGAACACAATAACCTAAAGTGGAGCATCTAGCATTTGGGGACCTTGCCTAGTTAGTGTCAGAATACCCAACAATTTGAGTATTTCCTTTATGTTCATAAATTAACCTTTACTAGGAGCCTTCTTAATATACTTTATGATCCTTATGACTTCATCCTAATATCCTTGACAAGAAGAGTTTAAAAATTAGTTTACTACTCTCACTACAAAGGTGATGTCAAGACCAGTCACATTGAAGTAATTTAGCCTACTAACTAAATGACTTTGTCGTATTGCCCAGGACCAAACTACGGTTCTCTGTGGTTGGGTACTAGTTTTTGACATTTGGGTCCATTGGTGTGTCCACATCCATGTTTCTTTTAGAATGTTGACAGCATAATTTCTCTAGGATATGACCAAACCATTCTTGGATTCTGCAACTTCTATACCAAGGAAATATCTAAGTGTCCAAGATCTTTCATTTGAAAGTTTTGAGAAAGATATTGTTTTAGTCGCTAAGTATTGTCCTTATCACTACTTGTGATAACAATGTCATCTACATATACAATGATCGTTTGAGAGAATGGAAATTGTTGAATATAGTGAAATCTAGGTATAATAAGGTTGTTCTCTTTTGTGTGTAAAATACACATAGGATAATATATTTATAATGAAGAATAATACAGGGAAATATGGCAAATACACATAAATATGGTAAATAGAAGATATTGTTAGAGATTGTGACTAACAATATCTAACACTCCCCCCAAGGTGGTGCATATAACTCATGTACCAAGCTTGTCCCAAACATAATCAATTCTAGGTCCCCGTAAACACTTGATGAAAATATCTACTAACTGATCCCTTGAGTTAACAAACAAACTTGATCTTGATGTCTTTAGGTATAATCTTTTCTCAAGTAAAATGACAGTCAACCTCAATATGCTTGGTCCTTTATGAATTACTGGATTAGAGATAATATGAAGAGCAACCTGATTATCACATATAAATGTCATTTGACTCACATCTCTAAATTGCAACTCTATAAGTAATTGTTTAAGCCAAATAAGTTCACAAGCGGCTGAGACCATAACTCTATATTCTACTTTTGCACTAGATCTTGCTACAACACTTTGTTTCTTACTCTTCCAAGAGATCAAGTTGCCTTCAATAGTATTACATTATCAAAAAGTAGATCTTCTATTAGAAAGAGATTTTGCCCTGTCAATATCTGAACATCAGATAACATTAGCATGGTTATTGTGATCATATAACAAACCTTTTCAAGGAGATCTTGCCTTCAATAGTATCACATTATCAGAAAGTAGATCTTCTATTAGAAGGAGATCTTGCCCTATCAATATCTGAATATCAGATAACATTAGCATGGTTGTTGTGATCATATAACAAACCTTTTCAAAGAGATTCTTTAATTTACTTTAATATATGAATGAATGCATTCCAATGATCTGTGCATGGAGAATTGAGAAATTGACTCACCACATTGACTGCAAAGGACATGTTAGGACGAGTAACAGTAAGATAGTTTAATTTTCCAACTCATCTTCTGTACTTCTTGGGATCTAAGAGATGCTCCCCTGATTAGGTAGGAGTTTGGTATTGGGATCCATGAGTGTTTCAATAGATTTTGAGTTCATCAACCTAGCTTCCTCTAAAACACCCAATGCATACATTATTTGAGATATAACAATAGCATTATTGGATTGTGCTAACTCAATCCCCGAGAAATATCTAATCCAAAAGACTCTCCCGAGCAATAAAACCTTGAGGTTGCTTCATATAAATTTCTTCTTGCCAATCTCCATTAAGAAACACATTTTTGATATCCAGTTGGTAAAGAGATCATTGTTGAAGCAGCCATGGCTATGAATAAGGGAATAGAAACCATCTTTGTCATTGGAGAAAAAGTATTAGCATAGTTTAAATAAAAAATTTGTATGTAACCTTTGGTCACAAGATGTGCTTTGAGATGGTCAACCGTACCATTACGACCAACTTTGATAAGACAAACCTACTAGCAACCAATAACAGATTTCACAACTAGAATGGGACGAGCTCCCAAGGTATTCTAAAGGGCACGCAATTCCATGCTAGCCGTTTGGATCTACACTTAAGTCCAACAACTTTTTGTCTTATATAAGAAGATATTATAAAAGAATACAATATTAGAAAAATATAAAACATATTTAAAATATACAATATGATAATTAATAATTATTATACTTTAGTAAAAGAATATGGAGAAGTTATTTATAATATCATATAAAATTAAATTATTATATTATTTATAGATATTTTAATAATTTTTAATTTGAAGTAAACTCCTACGACATTATGATTTGAGTTTACTATATGAGTTTACAGTGCTCCTATGAGTTTAAGTAAACTCTATTTGACAACCTTGGTCTCTGGGTACATGTGGGGAGAAATTTTATAATTCATTGTATGAGTAAATCGAGGAATATATATAAACATATCATCATACAAAGCATTACATAGGATAGGCCAAACCCCTGTACAATATATATCTATAATATGACATTGGGAAAAGTGAGCTCTTGACATTGTATTGAATTTATAGAAAATGGAAAGCTAATTGAGATACTTAGGTACAACCCTATATATAGACTTAGTGCTCCGTAGGGTAGGGTCAGTTATAACTCTCCCAAAGTGACTGTTAAAACTGAACAGTAAATTGTCATAATGAGGGTCAATTAAAACAGTCTAATAGTAACTGTTGTAACTGACTAACAAAAAAAGTTGTTACAAATAAGAGTATTTTCCTACACTTAGGAGTTAACATATTTCTTCATATTATCATGATTTGTTTCCTTAATTAGCCTAGTCAGGATTATGATCAATAATATCATTTCAGTGTTCCATTTTCTTTTATCTCTTTTCATCCCTCAAGATCTAAAGCTATGCAATTTCAACAACTTATGTTTATAATTTGGCCAATTTTTTAGCATGGTTTGATACTTAAAATTATCTAAAACATCAATTCAACGGAATGCCATTGTGAAGTGGCATCTTTGAAATTTTTGTCTCCAAAATTTCAATATTTCCAGATCTATGGGGCCTTTTCCTGCTGGGGTCATTCTTCATTCTTACCTAGGTTCTGCAGAGATGGTTCCTGAATTTTCCAAACTTGGTGCTTATTTTTCCTTCTCTGGGTTCCTTATGTCGCTAAAAGCAAATAAAGCAAAGAAAATGCTGAAGATGGTGATTTTCATCATTTCTGATACACGATTAATGTTGAATATAATTTGTACTGAATTTTAAAAAAAGTGACATTCTTATTTTCTATTCTATTTAGGTCCCTTTTGATAGGATTTTGTTGGAGACAGATGCACCTGATGCACTACCAGTCTCAAACATAGATTCTCTTCATTTTGTTGAAGGAGATACTTGTCTCACTGAAGAGTTTCTTCATGCTTCAACTTCTGGTTCTTCCCTCGGTAACTCATCTCATGTATCTGCAAATGCATCGAAGTTGCCAAAGGATATGCTCAATCATCCGGCAAATATTCATAATGTAAGAACCTCAAGTAACTGTCACCTTGTGTTTTTAGTTATATGATTGATTCCCTTGGAGATATATGTTAATATTTTTAATTAAAGATCACAAAAATCTCGTAACCTGAGCTTACTATAAGTGGAAAGCAACAATAACAAAAAAATTTCTGGTAATTTAGAATGCATGGATAAATTGTATGGACCTCCCTTGTTACTTTCAAATTCTATCTCCACTATATTATGCATATTACCGAGGTTAATTTCAGCTTTGATTAAATAACAACAAAAAAAATTATTTAAAGGATTGTATCTTAGTTTTCTATTACACGTACGAGGGTTTCCCTTCTCACGTTAGTAAAATGACGGACCCCAAACTAAATGAGCAGGGACATTTGCTATCAGTGTGAAGAATATCAACAGTAATAAATTACTGAATTTTAAGTATTGTAGAATGCATATAATGAATGTTTTTATGTTTACTGGGACCGGTTTTGCTAGATTTACATTTTTCAATTCATTATACTCCCAGGTACTTGATTACGTTGCATCTATGCTAGAAATTACGAAAGAAGAACTTGCTGAATTAAGCTACCAGAATGCAGTCCGGTTATTATCCTACGACGGTTCCAAAGTACTTCTAAAGTAGACAAAACACAGGTTCTTGTAAGAAACAATTCTTATCTTGGAAATTTTTTGCTTTAGGAAGTTCCAACTAGATTTCATCAAAATATGAGCACAGATAGATTACAGGAACAGTTTGCTAACGTGTATGATATTTACGCTGTATGGCTGTCAGTTTATTACATTCAATATATCTAAATTAACGGTTCCAAGTTTTGAAATAATTTTACTATTTCGAATCATGAAAGCTATTAACTACGTATGAGTTAAGCAGTGAGATGTTAAGTATCATGGATAATTATCATTAGCATCTTTCTCTCCTAAAGTATTTGTGAAATTTCAATGCGTCATCAAGAAATTTAGGATACACGAATGCTGTTTAAATTAGTCTTCAACTAGCTTGCAATCAAACTTTCCAAGAACGAATTTGCAGTTTATTCATATTAGTTTTTTATACAGTAAATGTGCTTGTAAGATTCCGGCAGGAACTTTAATACAAAATATCTTATAATATCTGTTCTGCTTTCTCAAGTTCACAGCTGGGGGTCCTATGCTCTACACAAGTTAATTGTTTCATGATTTACGTTGAGATAAATATAATACTACTTTTAACGTAATCGACAAATCATCTGGTAAAACTTAGAAAAAATATTTTTATGAATGACTGTGATTATTGTATTATCTGATAAAAGAATACTGATATGTGAGATAATCGCTGGAATACTTCACTTTTCTCTTACATTTGAACCCACGATCCTCATTTCATCCCACCAAAATTACCACTGCTATTCACTCCATTTTTATTGTGCTTTTTTGCCTTTTACTGCTGGCATTCTCGTTCTTGTCTTCTTGTTCGCACACTCTGAGTTTCTTCTGTAACAAAAATGGCATCCTCCTCCAGACCCAAACACGTGAAGCAAACCGCGAGGAAGAAAACTCGTACTGCTGATCTAGAAGGCTGGATGAGCGATGAAGAACTTCAGCAGAATTTTGTCCCGCTTTGGCATCCAAGGAGCATCGTCAATCACAAGTAGTTGGACCTGCAGTTTTACTGTTCTAATGGGTTTTCTTTCCAGGATCTTTCTCTCTTATCAGGGTTTAGATAATTTTGTTCAAATGAAAGGCACAATCTATCCTGACCTAGTTAAGGTCTTTAATGCAAATGAACGTAGAAGTTTCCCTAGATAATGACGTTTGGACCAATATTGCTGACTTTAGACTAGATGGGTGTTCCTGAGGTAAGTTGACTATTTTTTGATTGTTTAAGATTCCCAAATCAAGCTAGAGACTACACCTTGTTTAAAGCTCGGAGAATGAAAAGGGATGACAAGATATAATAGGTCTTTATCATAGCATGATTTTGGTTTTTGAGAGGAGTAATCACACCCAACTGTCTACTGAAGACATTTTTCTCATCTATGCTCGTAAGGGTAGGATTCAAATTGATTGGTCTGAAGTAGTTTATGATACCATAATGAAATCCATCTGTTTGTCAATAAACTTGTTTTAATTCCTAGTTCGTACAATTTCTAGTGTTCCTAGAAAATTAAATCTGAAGATCAAGAGCTTAAAACAACCAAGTACCCATACCCTCATCCCTGAGAAATATTACCTTTGGGAGAATTCAACAAGAACTTGAATTGTAACGAACCTCCCGACACTTATGCAATTAATAAATCATGCTACTAAATGAGTTAAATAGAGCAAGCATTGAAACAGACGAATTCCCTAACAATTAATGAATAAAGCATATAAATTAAGAATCAATTCAAATACATGAGAGTTCACAAGGTTACATCATTCTCCAACAACAAATAGAGTTTAGTTCCCTACAAACATGGAGAAACTATATGAATAATGGAAAAGCATGAGATAGTGAAACTGATGGAAGCTTATCCATGCTTGAATGACCTGGCCTTGCAGACAAAACAGATGCAGCGGATGCAAAACAGTATTGGTGCAGTGAATGAAATACAGCAGAGTGGATGCAGTAGCAATTGGGTGAGATTTTGGTGTATTTGAGTGGAATAAGTATGTGTGGGAACCTCACAGCTCAGAAGGCCTTCCTACAATGGAAGGAAGCTAGAGGAAAGGGAAGAGAAAGTAGAGAGAATTAGTGACTCAAGAGCAATAGGGCTGGCAATGAATTTCAGCAGCAATTTACTAAGCTCAAAAGTAACCCAATACAAAGAAAAGGCCCTCTTATTTATAGGTGAAGAGGAGCCTAAATTCTGTTTGTAATTCCCTCCTAAAATTCAAATTATTCAGATTTTGATCAAGCAAAATCCATGCCTCATTCCAGCTCATCCAGCAAGGTGTGTGCTTCCTTCCAAATCAGCCAACATTCACGTGGAAAAAGCTGGTGCATGCCGTAAGCACCTCCTTTGCTTTTTAGCTCCTTTGCTTGGTTCTTTCTTGGATGGCTCAATCATATTCTCCAAGATTTATTAATTCCTACAAAACAAAATATAAGTGCTTTAGTTAAGAGAAGAAGGATTTTTATAAGTAACCTTCCATAGAAGTAAAATGTTAGATGATCCTTCTTCTTCTTGAATCTTCCTAGCCATTGCTCTAGTAAGAGGTCCAATGTGATTTCTTGATGGTTTTCCATCAGACCCTCCCTCTTGAAAAAGATCTGTCCTCAGATCTGCTTCATCCTGTTGATCATCTCCTGTGAAAGGAATTAAATCGCAGATGTTAAAAGTAGGACTGACACCATAACTTTCAGGAAGGTCTAATATGTATGCATTATCATTTATCTTTTTGAGCACCTTGAATGGACCATCTCCTCTTGGACTAAGTTTGGATTTCCTTTGAGAGGGAAATCTTTCCTTTCTCAAATGAAGCCAAACTAGGTCTCCTTTTTCAAAAACTATTTTCTTTCTCCCTTTGTTGTTGTATTCTGCATATTTTTGAGTTTGTTTTTCAATTTGGATTTTAACTTTCTCATGTAACTTCTTGATAAACTCCGCTTTAGAAGCACCTTCTTTATGAAGAAAAGAAGATGATTCTGGAAGAGGTAGTAAATCAAGAGGTGTGATAGGGTTAAAACCATAAACAACCTCAAAAGGAGAAAGATTTGTAGTCTTGTGGACTACTCTATTATAAGCAAATTCAATATGAGGTAGATGTTCATCCCAAGATTTGTTATTTCCTCTTAATATTACCCTTAATAATGTAGATAAAGATCGATTTACTACTTCAGTTTGCCCATCAGTTTGTGGGTGACATGTAGTAGAAAATAGAAGTTTAGTTCCAAGCTTTTCCCATAAAGTTTTCCAAAAATGGCTTAGAAACTTCACATCTCTATCAGACACTATAGTTTTGGGTAAGCCATGCAATCTCACTATTTCTTTAAAGAAGAGTCTAGAGATATAGCTAGCATCATCTACTTTGTGGCAGGGTATAAAATGAGCCATTTTACTAAAACGATCTACTACCACAAATATAGAATCATACCCCCTTTGAGTTCTTGGCAATCCTAAGACAAAGTCCATGCTTATGTCCTCCCAAGGGGTATTAGCTATAGGAAGAGGTGTATAGAGTCCATGAGGCATAATTTTGGACTTAGCTTGCAAACAAGCTATACATTTAGAACAATGCCTTTGAACATCTATTCTCATGTGTGGCCAATAAAATTTACTTTTCAAAATGTTTAGAGTTTTATCAACTCCATGATGGCCCATGAGTCCTCCTCCATGACTCTCTTTGATAAGAAGTTTTCTAATGGATCCTTGGGGTATACAAAGTTTTCCTTTATTAAAAAGATACCCCTCAGAAAGATAGAATCCATCAAAAGGCTTCTTAAGACATGATGAATAAGTGGATGCAAATGTTTCATCATTTTCATATAACTCTTTTATGTCATCAAATCCTAATATTTGAGATCCTAGGGTTACTAATAATGCATGTCTTCTAGATAAAGCATCCACAACAACATTAGTACTCCCCTTTTTGTGTTTGATGACATAGGGAAATTGCTCAAGATATTCCACCCACTTTGCATGTCTTTTGTTTAGCTTTGCTTGCCCTTTAATGTACTTGAGAGATTCATGGTCAGTGTGTATGATGAATTCTCTAGTTACCAAGTAATGCTCCCAAGTTTTCAAAGCTCTAATGAGGGCATACAACTCTTTGTCATAGGTAGGATAGTTTAAGGTAGGCCCCCTAAGTTTTTCACTAAAGTAAGCTACGGGATGTCCTCCTTGTATTAAAACAGCTCCTATTCCTACCCCAGATGCATCACATTCTAGTTCAAAGGCTTTGGAAAAATCAGGCAAAACTAGAATAGGTGCATGTGTTAACTTGTGTTTCAAAGTCTGAAAAGACAACTCTTGCTTATCACCCCAAATAAAAGGCATATCTTTCTTGACTAGCTCATTTAAAGGAGCAGCTATGGTGGAGAAATCTTTCACAAATCTCCTATAAAAACTTGCTAGCCCATGAAAACTTCTCACCTCTCCTACATTTTTAGGGGTTGGCCATTCTTGTATAGCCTTGATCTTCTCTGGATCAACATGTACACCTTCTTTTCCCACTTTGAATCCAAGGAAAATCACACTTTCTTGACAAAAAGTACATTTGTCAAAGTTGGCAAAGAGATGATGTTCTCTAAGAAGAAGCAAGACTTTTCTGACATGGTTAAGATGTTCTTGAAGGCCTTGACTATAGATTAAGATATCATCAAAGTAGACCACTACAAATCTACCTATGCATTCCCTAAGCACATGATTCATTAATCTCATGAATGTACTTGGAGCATTGGTCAAGCCAAAGGGCATGACTAACCATTCATACAAACCAAACTTGGTCTTGAAAGCAGTTTTCCATTCATCTCCTTCATGAATTCTTATTTGATGGTATCCACTTTTAAGATCAATTTTGGTGAAGAGATTTGCTCCATGTAATTCATCCAACATGTCATCTAGCCTAGGAATGGGATACCTATACTTGACAGTTATGTTGTTGATGGCCCTACAATCTGTACACATTCTCCAAGACCCATCCTTTTTAGGTACCAACAACACAGGCACAGCACAGGGACTTAAACTCTTTTGGATCCACCCTTTGTTCAACAAGTCATTAACTTGTTTCTCTATTTCTTTTGTTTCCATAGGGTTGGTTCTATAGGCTGGCCTATTGGGTAGGCTTGCCCCAGGTACCAAATCTATTTGATGTTCTATTCCCCTCAAAGGTGGTAATCCACTTGGTACCTCTTTGGGAAATATATCATCAAATTCCTTTAAAAGTTTTTGCAACCCCTTTGGTAGAGAACCAAGTTCATGAGTGATTGAAACAAATGCCTCTTTGCAATAAAGAAGAAAATGAGGTTGTCCAAGAAAAAGATTTTTAGAAATGTTCAAAGTTTGTGGTTGGACAACTTCTTTATTTGAGGCATGGGTTGTGGTATTCTCCTTTCTTTCTTTCCTACTTTTCTTTTCTCCATCCAACTTCTTTTTAAGAATTATTTGGTCCTCTCTTACTTGTGAAGGTGTAAGAGGACAGAAAATAATTTTCTTTCCCTTGTGTTGAATGGTGATTTTGTTGGTGACTCCATCATGTAGAGCTTGCTTATCATATTGCCAAGGTCTTCCAAGTAATATGTGCCCACCTTCCATTGGTACTATATCACAAACAATTTGATCTTCATATTTGCCAATGGAAATAGGTACACTTACTTGTTCTTTAACTACTATTCCATCATCCTCTTTGATCCATTGAAGTTTGTAAGGTTTAGGATGAGGAGTAATGGTTAAACCAAGCTTCTCTACCATTCTAGAACTACAACAGTTGCAACAAGAGCCACTATCCACTATCATTGAACATGTCTTTTCTAAAACTTTGCATCTTGTGTGGAATAGGTTCTCTCTTTGTGACTGTTCTAATTCTACATGTTTACTTTCCAGGAGTCTCCTTACCATAAGTAAGTCACCATCACAAGGTAAAGCTTCTTCTTCTTCAGAAGTGGATGTCTCAGACTCACTATATGAAGAACCCTCACTTTCACTCTCATGCTCAAGGATGTAAGTTGACTTTCTATTGCGGCACTCAGATGCATAGTGCCCTTTTTCCCCACATCTAAAGCACTTAGTCTCCTTACTCTTATGATCTCTTGAAGGTTCTTTGACTTTTTCTTTTCCTCTCTCTCTCTCTGTCTTCATATCTTGGCTTGGTTTGACTACCCTCCCTCTTATACTCTTTCTTATGGTAAGAATTATGAGGGTAATCTTTCTTGGTGGAGCTTTTCCTCTTTAGTTGTTGCTCAACCCTCACACAAAGTTGGACTAACTCATTGAGATCATTGTAGGGTATAAGTTCAACCCTATCTCTTATGTCATAGTTAAGTCCACTTTGAAACCTAGCTATTGTTATCCTAGGTTCTTCTCTTATCCCAGCTCTCAACATGAGTAACTCCATTTTTTGTCTATATTCCTCAACACTCATGTTCCTTTGTTGGAGTTTATGGAGTTTATCCATTATCTCCCTATCATAGTAGGCTGGTACATGCCTCCTCCTCAAGGCAGTTCTTAACTCATTCCAATATCTAATGGGAGGTAAGTGTCTTAGCCTATAATCTTTGATCAAAGCTGTCCACCAAATTAAGGCATAGCCTTGAAAGCTTAGAGAAGCTATGGTGACTCTCCTTTCATCATCTATTTGGTGGCACTCAAACAATTGCTCAACTTTCATTTCCCACTCTAGATATTCTTCCACATCATCCTTTCCATGAAAAGAAGGTAGATCAATTTTAGGCTCTCTTGGGTAATGTTCTCTAACTCTATGTTGTCTTCTAGGAGGCATTTGGTAGTGGTCATCATTGTGATGACTACTATTTTGCTCAATTTCACTTGGAGAAGATGATGATTCTTCTCTTCTCCTATGGGAAGACCTCTCTTTCTTTTTATCTTGATTAATCAAAAGTTGACTAATCATATCTTTGAGCTCACTAATCTCTTTATCCCTTTGTTCAAATCTTTGCTCAAATTCTTCCCTTAAAGACATTTCACTATTGGGTTTCAAACTTCCTTGCACACTTGATTGACTCATTCTTGTCAAAGGAAAAGGTTTTCACAAAGTTTTCAAAATATTTGACAAGTAATAAGTGAAAAGATTTTCACAAGCTTTCTTTGTTTTTGGTGAAAAATTTCTAAAGAGATTCTAGAAGCAAAAGATGTTTCTAAGTAGCTCCCAGGAAGAAGAGGTGAGTCACAAATGGACAAGCTTAGAAACCAAGTTCTTCCTTAGCCAGAGTTTCCTTAGAATGTTCTTTTACTTTAGTTTCTAAGTAGAAATTCTTCAAATTCTTTTTAAATGTTATGAACCTACAAACCAAAGAAAGGTTTACTATATGCTATGCTATCCTAAATACCACGGAGACCTAAAAACAAAAGGATTACTCAAGACATTTAAGGAAAGCAATAAAGATGCAAGAATGTAAATGCTAGACGGCCCTAAGTGAAAGTGCAAGTGACACTTGGAGCCCCTTGACACACTTCCACACTAAGAAAACGAAATTGGACTATTACAATGTTCAATTGTGAACTTGGAATTGCTTCAAGAGCATTTTTCCAAGTCACTTGGCTCAAAAACAGCAAAGAAAAAAAATATACAATTTCTAACAGCAAATTCCGTGATATTTGATGTAAATAAACTTGAAATGAGGCCTAGAAGTAATGTGAGCTTTGTCTTCTTGCTGCTGCAGAAAGCTACTCAAAATGAAGGTGTGAGTTGCTCTTTTTCCAGGTTTGAAATGCTGCTGTAACAGAGTTTTTCAGCTGCTGGACAGTGGTGTTTGGGCTGCTGTTGAGTCTTCCTTCTTGCTCCACTTTCAATGCTCAAACCACTTCCTAGGAGACTACCAAAGTAGGAGAAGAATTCTGGTACTGGATGCCCCAAACAGCTTGCACATACTCTCCAAAACTCAGCAAAATCACACCAAACAGATTAAAAATCTGCACCAAATTTCTGCACACTGCACCAGTATAGGCTGCTGTATGGAACACTTTAGATGCCAAAAAAATAGACACAAACAATTGGACAACACACAAATGAAAGTAGGAACACAAGATGAACTTATCAAAGGCACTAGAATGGATGAAGAAAGCAAGAAAAACACAAGCACAGCTCAGAAATTATTCCAAATGCAAACTGTTTGATAATTTTCAGAAGTGTTTGATAAAATGCCCCAATGAATTTCAGATTTTGTTTTTGATTTTTCAGGCCTGTAATCTGGATTGGTTGGTTCTAATCAGCTTTTTAACACTTGATACTTCTTCTTTTGATCATGTATTTTCATTTTTAAACATTGAACCAGCTTTTTCACAATCCAGCAATGAATTTTACACTAAAATTACCAAAACAGTGGCTGGAAAACAGAAACTACACTAGAAAAATGAACTAAAATGGTGGTTTTGGAACCCAAAATGAGTAGCAGTGTTTCAGCAGCTTGGATGAATGTTCAAACAACTTTTATTCATGATATTAAACATGTTTAAACTCTTAAACAGCTGAATTAATGCTTACTACTCAAATTCACTGGTCCACTTCCAATTTTAACTCAAAATTGATGGTTTAAGTATCCAATCTGCATATAACTTCAATTTTGACCAAATGAACAGTATTAGCAACTTTTAATCATCCATTTAGACTTGTTCAAACTGTCCAAACACACAGAAATAGCAGGATTCGAAAATCACCCTTGCTATGGCCAAATTATGCAGCAAAAACCATCAATGAACCAACCAAATTTAGCTTTTCATGGAATCAAAAACTGGACAGCAAAGGAAATGACTCTAAGAAGTGTAAAAACACAGATCTAAGCTAGATTTAATGTGCTTAGCATGACCAAACTCAGATTATACAATTCAAGGAAACTTAGCACGGTGAAAAGCTTGGATTAAAACAGTAACAGTGATTTGAAACCAGATTTCAAGCAACTCAACCACTCATTTTTCAATTCTGTGATTATTAGGAGTTGCTATCACTTCAAACACATGTAAAAACAGTAAACAAACTTGTACAAAGCTTGAAAATAAAGAAATCTGGACTGCATCAGCTGATATCAAATTAATCCAGAAATGATGTTTTATGCAGATTTTTCTACTGGAATCAATATTTGCAATGCTAATTGGCTCAAATGATCAAAGCTGGACATGTTGCCATTGCTTTATATGATCAACATAGAGCTAGCAATTGCTCAGGACACACTTAAAACGAAAATGAAAGCTAGAACAGAATCAAATACTTGATGACAGAGTTGAAAAATTGCACAACAGGACATGACCATGACATTACTGGAAAATGAAAAAAATAAAGGTAGAAATGACTCAAACAAATAAAATTCACCGTTTAAAATGAAAGATGGACATAAGGCACTGTAAGAACACAGAATTAAAGGCTGGAACAGAATTACAGAAGCAAAATTAAAACTGAAACAGAAATAGAAAACAGAAACAGAAAACAGAAACAGAAATGGAATTCAGCAGAATTAAATTGCAGAATGAGAAGAAATGCTTAGCTCCTTGGTGCGTGGAGAACCTAAGCTCTGGATACCACTTGATGGAAGCTTATCCATGCTTGAATGACCTGGCCTTGCAGACAAAACAGATGCAGCGGATGAAAAACAGTATTGGTGCAGTGAATGAAATACAGCAGAGTGGATGCAGTAGCAATTGGGTGAGATTTTGGTGTATTTGAGTGGAATAAGTATGTGTGGGAACCTCACAGCTCAGAAGGCCTTCCTACAATGGAAGGAAGCTAGAGGAAAGGGAAGAGAAAGTAGAGAGAATTAGTGACTCAAGAGCAATAGGGCTGGCAATGAATTTTAGCAGCAATTTACTAAGCTCAAAAGTAACCCAATACAAAGAAAAGGCCCTCTTATTTATAGGTGAAGAGGAGCCTAAATTCTGTTTATAATTCCCTCCTAAAATTCAAATTATTCAGATTTTGATCAAGCAAAATCCATGCCTCATTCCAGCTCATCCAGCAAGGTGTGTGCTTCCTTCCAAATCAGCCAACATTCACGTGGAAAAAGCTGGTGCATGCCGTAAGCACCTCCTTTGCTTTTTAGCTCCTTTGCTTGGTTCTTTCTTGGATGGCTCAATCATATTCTCCAAGATTTATTAATTCCTACAAAACAAAATATAAGTGCTTTAGTTAAGAGAAGAAGGATTTTTATAAGTAACCTTCCATAGAAGTAAAATGTTAGATGATCCTTCTTCTTCTTGAATCTTCCTAGCCATTGCTCTAGTAAGAGGTCCAATGTGATTTCTTGATGGTTTTCCATCAGAAACCCTAAGAGTAGAAGAGGAAGCTCCCGCCTCCAGATTCGCCTTTTGAGAGTAGAAGAGTGTGTTGTTGTTTTGCTCTAGCAAGAGATACAAACCCTAGAGCACCTGGGTCCTTTAAATAGAGTTGGAAAATAGTAGAAACAGGGCTACGTATAAAAGAGTCGGAACAGAGCAAAACTAGGCCGGATCTGCAACGCACGACGCTCGGGCGCCCCATTTAGGGCGCCCGGGCGGTGGACGTCGATTTCTGTAGGTCTTGAGCCTTCAATTGGACACCCGGGCTTTGGGGGCCGACGTTCGGGTGACCTAGGAGGGCGCCCGGGCGGCGGACGTCGATTCTTTTGCGCTCAAGCTTCCTACAGGGCGCCTAAGCTTCGTGCGGTTCCCCTTTTTGGTGTTTTTCCAGGCCTTTCTGAGCTCTATCTCCTTAGCACTTCATCTATGCTTCCTATATTAATTAATTTTCTATCCAAATAAAGGGAATTAGTCATAAAATCATCAAATTGAACCTCAACTCTCTTATTTACACAACTTAATGAAAAAGTATGAGTTCAAGCAAATTTCTAAGTCAAAAAGGGTGGATTTAGTATCAAAATTACATCACAAATAACGGTATTTTAAACTGTTATCAAGCATCACATTGAATTTGATTGAATTAAGGCATCTGCTCATCTTGACTAACTTGTGCATGCTAAGTTGATAAAAGTGATCTCTTGTCCTGGAAGAAAAAGTTTTTGAAAAATGTTGAGTCACTATAGTGATTGTTTTGAAAAGCTGAGTTACATTCTCTTTTGCTTGAGGACAAGCAAAGTTCTAGGTTTGGGGTTGTGATAACGGTTGAAAATAAGGTTATTTATGATGTAAATTTGATAACAAATGCACCCTTTTCTGCTTAGAAACTTTCTTGGAATCATGCTTTTTTGTTAAGTTGTGTGAATAAGAGAGTTGAGGTTGAATTTGATGATTTTTAGACTAATTTCCCTTGTTTTGGCAGGAAAAGAGATAATATGAAAAGCAGGGATAAAGTGCCATGAAGATGGAGCTCAGAAAGGCCTTAAAAAGCACTAGAAGGGAGGATTGCTCGAAGCTTGGGTGCCCTTTTTGAAGGCTCAGGCGCAGCAGAGAGCCACACACCGCTCGGGTGCCCGTTTTCTAGGCGCTTGAGCATCGGAGGCACGAAGCTTGGGCACCATCTGGAAGGCTTAAGCACAAGAGACCATTGCTCACTGCTTGGGCGCCCCTTTTTGGGCGCTTGGCACCGGGAGCAGGAAGCTTGGGTGTCATCTGAGAGGCTTCAGCGTGGAAGACCATTGCTCAGTGCCCGGGCGCTCCTTTTTGGGTGCTTGAGTGCAAGACGCACAAAGCCTGGGCGCCATCTCTAAGGCTTGAGCGTGGAAGACCATCGCTCACCACCCGAGCGCCCTAAGTGGGGCGCTTGAGCGTCGGCGACATGGGTTTGGGCTTCTTTTTGTTCTGTCTTCGCTTTATTTAAAGGACTCACGCATCCTAGGTTTTGTATCTCTGGCTGGAGCAGCACAATACCACACTCTTCCACTCTTTGAAGGCGAAAGCTTCCATGCTCTACTTTTAGGGTTTTGCTATCTCATGCTTTTCCATTATTCCTCTAGTTTTACCATGTCTATGGTGAACTAAACTCTCTTTGTTGTTGAGACATGATGTTACCTTGTGAACTCTCATGTATTTGAATTTATTCTTAACAACACATGCTTTTTCATTAATTGTTAGAGTAATTCATTTGTGCTTATTACATGCTTTGTTTAACTCATTCATAACATGATTGTATGAATTGCATGAGTATCGGAAGGTTCCTTACAATTCAGGTTCTTGTTGAATTCTCCCGAGAGTAATATTGCTCAGGAATGAGGGTATGAGTCTTGGTCGTCTTAAAGCTCTTGATTTTCACATTTAGTTACTAGGAATGCTAGGAATTGCATAAACTGGTGATTAAGGACAGGCTTCTTCGTTGAGGGATGGGGTTTAAGTGATTTAGTGAGTGATGTTAACATTAATGCATAAAGAAGAATTCTTACATAAATGAGAGAGAACTTGGTGAAATCTAAATCCACCAACATATTCATCCCATATTACAAACAACATTTGTTCATCATTGTGCTATTTTGCCATTGATCAAACTGCATTCATATTTAAATTTTTGTCTTTGCATCTGAAACCAATGATCTTTATTTCTTTAAGTCTTAATTAATCGAGTTATCGTATAATTGTCTAGTGCCGAGAGTCCTTTGGGATACGATACTTGATCTTACCATTTTATATTACTTGTGCGATTCGGTACACTTGTCAATCCATCAACATATGCACAAAAGCTTAAGATAACCAAAACTCATATCCCTATGCCTAGGCAATACTGCTTTTGGGAGCAATTCTCCAGATCTAGGTTTCTCTATATGTGTCCATATCACGAAAACCAATAATCATGCCATGAATGAGTTAAACATAACAAGCATTGAGCAAAGAAGAATAACCCTAAAAATTAATGAAAGAAGCATAAATAAATTGGAATCAATTCAAATACATGAGAGTATAGAGGTTACATATTTCCCAATAACAAATAAGGTTTAGTTCCCCATTAACGTGGAGAAACTAGATGAATAGTGGAATGAAAGAATGAAAGAGATAAAAGAACCCTAGAAAGAGAAGAGGAGAGCTGTCACATCCCAAAATCTACCCTCAAGGGGTGAAAAGTGTGTTTCTGAGCTTAACCATCAAAAGATACAATCCCTAGGACGTCCAAGTCCTTAAATAGAACTATAAAATAACCAAAAACAGGTCCAAGCCCACATCGTTGGCTCTCAACGCCCTAAGTGGGGTGCCCAGGCATGGTACGGGACAAAACTGGTGCTCAGCGCCCTTGCAAGGGTGCCTAGGCGTGGTGTGAGAAGAAAACTGGCCCTCAGGCCCCCTCAACGGCGCTCAGCCCTGGCGGTAGCGTTCCAAAACTCACTTTTTTTGCTGTTTTGCTTACTTTTTGGGCTGATTCAGCTCTATACAGCTCTATATATTGTTGGAGATTCTTCCAAGCACATTATTAGCTACAAAATAAAAGGAATATAGTGATAAAATGATAAAGTATAACCTCTACTCACTTATTCACAAAACTAAAGCGAAAACATGAGTTCAAGCAAGCTTTTAAGTCAAAAAGGTGTATTTAGTATCAATATTATATCATAGATAAAGGTATTTTCAACCGTTATCATGTTGTCGGGGACTCGTGGTTTAAACTATACTTTTGTGTGATTCTTAACCGATTAGACTTTATCTTTTACTTTTATCTTTTTATCTTTTTATCTTTTTATCTTTTTATCCTTTTATCCTTTTATCTTTTTATCATTTTATCTTTTTATCTTTTTATCTTTTTACCTTTTTTATCTTTTTATCTTTTTATCTTTTTATCTTTTTATCTTTTTACCTTTTTATCTTTTTATCTTTTTATATTTTTATCTTTGTATCTATTTATCTTTTTTATCTTTTAGTGATAATTGGGTGGTCTAGTGTTTTGTTCTCTAGTGTATGCAAGGTACAATTCGGACTAGGAGCACAAAAGTTTTTGAACCTCTTCTTGCAGGTATGGACAATACTAGAAGAAAAAGAAGGAACAAGTTGTCTAGAGAACTTTTCCCTTCTCCTGAGACTCTTTTACAACCTTCACCTTAAATATCTGACCAGAAAACAAAAGATATGGCTGAAGAGCAGAATGGTAGACGTACCTTGGCAGATTATGCAACAGTCATTGACCCTCATCATTTTAATAGCATTGCAAGGCCGAGGGTTAATGCTGCAAATATGAAGATGAAGCCTGCTTTGATTCAATTGGTAAAGAGCAACCAATTCAATGGATTGTCATATGAAAATCGATATGAGCATTTGACCACATTCAATGAGATATGCAATACAGTGAAGATCAATGGTGTGCCAGATGAAGCTATTAAACTTAGCTTGTTCCCTTTCTCTTTGGGAGGTAATGCTAAGATGTGGTTGAACTCTTTTCCTGAGAACAACTTTATTGAGTGGGAAGATGTGGTTGCAAAGTTTCTTAACAAATACTTCCCACAGTCAAAAGTAAACAAAGGTAAGCAGGACATTTCTTCTTTTAGGCAGGGCATGGATGAAACATTAGGTCAAGGATGAGACCGATTTAAAGGCTTGTTGAGAAATACGCCTACTCATGGTTTTGATGATCCTACAATAGTCATTCTATTCCTTGGAGGTCTAAGCTTGTGACTAAATTGATGCTAGATACCTCAGTTGGAGGTAATATCAAATGTAAGACTCCAGAGGAAGCTTATGATTTGATTGAAAATATGGCTACTAATGAAAATAAGATGCACAGTGAAAGAACTCAACTTCAACAAAAAGGAGTTCTACAATTATAATCTCAGGATGCTCTGTTGGCACAAAATAAGATTATGACTCAACAATTGGAAACTTTGATGAAGAAAATCTTTCAATTGCCAAGGGAGTTGCATAACGTTTCTAGAGTTCAATAGCAACTTTGTGAGTTGTGTGGTGGAGATCATATCAATGGAAAATGCGCCATGCAAGCTATTACCCAAGAAGAAGTCAATTTTATGGGTAATCAGGGTCGTCAACCTGATTAAGGGGCTAGCATCAACTTGATGGCCCTATCTATGCTTAAAGAGATTGGTGGTCTTGAAGTCAAGCTAACAAGAATGATGCTTCAGTTGGCAGATAGGTCCGTCAAATACCCTTATGGTGTGGCAGAAGACGTGGTGGTGAAGATTGATAAACTCCAATTCTCGATGGACTTTATAGTGATGGAGATGGAGGAAAATGCAGAGGTACCACTCCTCCTTGGACGACCATTCATGAAAACAACTAAGGTTGTCATTGATAACAGTTGAAAAACTGTTATTTTTATACTTAATTTTGACATGAAAAACACCCTTATTACTTAGAATCTAGCTTGAAATCATGCTTTTACTTAAGTTGTGGAAATAAGAGAGTTGGATGGGTTTTATGCTTGGTTTTCCTTGTTTTGGCAGGAATTTAGAAGAATTGGATGAAAGAAGTTGAAGTAGCAAGGAGTTGGACTCAAGAAAGGAAGGAAAAGTGCACAATTCAAGTATCGCAGTCACCGATGAGTGCCATTTCGCCGTTGAGCGCTAAGCTTGCTTGTTGAGTATATTGTCTCGCGCTTAAGCGTCCTCGGTGAGCGCCGTTAACTTGGGCTTGGGCCAATTTTCTGTGTTTTTTAATAAACTATATAAGGGTTTAGTTGACCTAGGGTTGGTATCTTTGGACAGAAAGAGGCGAAATTACACTCCTTTCACCGCTTGGAGACGGATTTTTGATGCGGAAGCTCTGATCATCAACTTTTAGGGTTCTATCTTTCATTCTTTTCATTATTTTCATCTAGTTTCACCATGTCTAAGTTGAACTAAACCTCCATTGTTGTTGGGGAAACGATGTAATCCTTTGAAAATCTCATGTATTGAATTGATTTTTGATTATATATGCTTTACTTCATTAATTGTCAGGGTTTTTCCTCTATACTCTATGCATGCTTTGTTTAACTCATTCAATTGCATGATTGTTGATTTTGTCATTATGGACACATATGAGGAAATCTAGAACCGGGAAAATTCTCCCAGAAGTATATTACCTAGACATATGAATAGGAGGATCGATTGCCTTTAAGCTTCTGTGCGAATGTAATGCATGATTAATTGCTAGGGAGATAAGACATTGTGAACTACTCATTAGGATTATGCTTTCTTTACCGAGACATCGGGTTTAAGGTAAATTAGAAAGTGGTATTAACATTAATGAAGAAAGATGAATTCATAAATACCTGAGAGTGGATAGGATAAGTCAGAAACCTCAACAACATAATCATTCCATATTCTACATCAATCACTTTTGCATCTTTCAATCCAATTGATCCACACTTGCATTCATGTTTATTTTTCCGTAATATAAACACAACAATTTCGTTTACAAGTCTTAATTAATCAAGAAATCACATAATTGTTTAGGCCTTGAGTCTCTTGGGAAATGATACTTGGTCTTACCATTTATTATTACTTGTTACGATTCGGTACACTTGCCGAAGTGTTAACAAGTTTTTGGCGCCGTTGCTGGGGACTCGAGGTTTAACTATTCTATTTGTGTGATTATTGATTAGCTTTGACTTGATTTTTATCTTTTTATCTTTTTATTTTATCTTTTCTATCTTTTTTATCTGTTTGTGCTAACAATTGTTTCTAGGGTTTTGTTTTCTTGTGTATACAGGATACAATTCGAACTAGGAGCAAGAAAACAACAAAACTTCTTCTTGAAGGATTGGACGAGAGTAGAGGGAGAAGGAGAATCCGAACATCTAAAGAATTATTTCCTTCTCCAGAGACACTTCTACAACCCTCACCATAAAGATCTAACCAGAGTACTGAAGAGATGGCTAAAGAAAATAATGGTAGACGTACTTTGGCGGACTACACCATTGTTGTTGGCCCTCATCACTTTAATAGCATTGCTAGGCTGAGGATCAATGCTTCAAACATGGAGGTGAAACCGACATTGATACAATTGGTCAAGAGCCCCCAATTTAATGGACTGTCACATGAAAGTTCATATGAGCATTTAACCAAATTCAACGAGATTTGCAACACTGTAAAGATTAACGGTGTGTAGGATGACGCTATAAAGCTTAGTTTGTTTCCTTTCTCATTGGGAGACAATGTTAAGCTATGGTTGAATTCTTTCCCGGAGGATAGCTTCACTGAATGGGAAGCCGTGGTTTCAAAGTTTCTAAACAAGTACTTCCCACAATCCAAAATCAACAAAGGGAAGCAAGAAATTTCTTCTTTCAGGAAAGGTATGGAGGAAACGCTAGGTTAAGCATGGGATAGATATAAGAGCTTGTTGAGAAAGACGCCCACTCATGGCTTTGATGAAGCAACGATAGTCATTCTTTTCCTTGGAGGTCTTGGTTCACAAACCAAATTGATGTTAGATGCCTCAACTAGAGGTAATATCAAATGCAAGACTTTAGAGGAAGCGTTTGAATTGATAGACAACATGGGTACTAATGACAACGAGATGCATAGTGAAATAGGAGCTCCACCTCAACAGATGAGAGTCTTACAATTGCAATCTGAAGATGCCTTGCTTTCACAAAATAAAATCATAACTCAACAGTTGGAGAATTTGATAAAGGCATTTACTTAGTTGTCAAAGGAGTTGAAGAACGTTTCACAGGTTCAACAACAACTATGTGAATTTTGTCATGGTGACCATATCAATGGTTAATGTGCTTTTCTAGTGAAGGCCCTAGAAGATGTCAATTTTATGGGCAATCAATTTCAAAATCAATTTCAATACCGCCAAGGGAACTTCAACCAAGGATGGAAACCTCACCCAAGCATGGGTCAAGGTCAAAATGGACAAGCTGGACAAGCAGGACAAGTTAATAGACCACAACAGTAACCATCAGTATGGCAACAAGTATCTGCATGAAATGAGAGATCAACAAAGCTTGAAGAAACTCTTCAACAATTTATAAAGGTGACTATCTCCAACCACAAAAGCACTGAAGTTGCAATTAGAAATTTGGAGATGCAGGTTGGACAATTAGCTAAGAAGTTGGAGGATATGCCTGACAGGAGTTTTGGGGCTAATACTGAGGTTAAACCAAAGGAAGAGTGTAACACTGCACTAGAGCACCCAATTAGCACAAAGAAATAGAAAAGATAAAAAGATAAAAAGATAAAAATAAATAAAAAGATAAAAAAATAAAAATAAAAAGATAAAAAGATAAAAAGATGAAAAGATGAAAAGATAAAAAGATAAAAAGATAAAAAATGAAAGGATAAAAATATGAAAAGATAAAAAGATAAAAGGATAAAAGGATAAAAAGATAAAAAGATATAAAGATAAAAAGATAAAAAGATGAAAAGATGAAAAGATGAAAAGATAAAAAGATGAAAAGATAAAAAATGAAAGGATAAAAAGATGAAAAGATAAAAGGATAAAAAGATAAAAATATAAAAAGATAAAAAGATAAAAAGATAAAAGGATAAAAAGATAAAAGGATAAAAAGATAAAAGGATAAAAAGATAAAAGGATAAAAAGATAAAAAGATAAAAAGAAAAGATAAAGTCTAATCGGTTAAAAATCATACAAATAGAATAGATATACCACAAATCCCTGGCAACCGCGCCAAAAACTTGTTAACACTTCAGCAAGTGTACTGAATCATATCAGGTAATAATAAATGGTAAGACCGAGGCTAAACACAAGAGTGAATGGATGAAGTTGATGATATTGTTGTTGGGTTTAGATTTCACCTAATTTACTCTCATGCATATATGAATTCATCTTCTTCATTAATGTTAACGCCACTTTCTAATTTACCTTAAACCCGATGTCTCAGTAAAGAAAGCCTACTCCTAATTACTAGTTCACAGTGTCTTGTCTCCCTATCAATTAATCATGCATTACATTCGCACAGAAGCTTAAAGGCAACAAATCCTCCTATCCCTATGTGTAGGTAATATTGTTTTTGGGAGAATTTCCCCAGTTCTAGATTTTCTCATATGTGTCCATAGTGACAAAACCAATAATCATGCAATTGAATGAGTTAAACAAAAAATGCATAGAGTGTAGAGGAAAAACCCTAACAATTAATGAAGTAAAGCATTTTATAATAAGAATCAATTCAATACATGGGAGTTTAAAAGGATTACATCGTTTCTCCAACAACAATCACTAGTGCAAAAACAGAGTATAACGTCACGTGTTCAACATCGTAGCACTCAATATGCATCGTTAAAAATGATCGATGGCATTTTCGTAAATAAATTGATTTGCTCCATGTCATTTACTAAAATAGTTCGCCATCTAAAAAGTATTAACGCCAAACAAGAAACATATCGACGTAATCTAAAATGTATTAACGTCAAATAAGGCCAACATCAACATAAAACAATGACCTTAGAATCACATAACGTCAACTTAAGAAACATCTGACGTTCAATTTAAAATAAAAAAAATAACAAAATAGTGGTTTGCTTCTTGCAGGAATATAGAACGTCGAATAAGTTGGGGTTGGACGTGATTGTCGTAATCACATAACGTCATTAAGGAAGCAGTCGACGTCCAGTACAAAATAAATAAATACTAAATATTGATTGAATTAGTATGACGTCTACCATAACAACAGAAGGACGTTGTATATTACAACTAGCAGTTATTTGTTTAATTTTCATTTAAATCAACCCATAAAATGTCAGTTTTAAACTAGCTTTAGACGTTTTTTTCTTTAGTTCCTTTTTTATTATTTTTTTCTTTTAAACTAACCATATAATGTCCAATTCTTCTTCGCGTTCGACGCTATATTTTCCAGAAATTATGTTTTTAATTTTTTCTTCTAAACCAAACGAAAAAACGTCAATGTACTCATGGCTTGGACGTTTTATTAAGCGGAGGAAGCCACATATCAAGCCACATAACAGAACAGACAACGTTAACAATAACCTCAGTCCTTATTTTTTTTCTTTTTTTCTTTTTTCTTTTAAACCAACCAAAGAATGTTGAACTCTTTCACCAATTCGACATTTTTTTTCAAGAAATAATTTAGTTTTCTTTTAAACCTACGATAAAAAGGAAAAAGAAAAAATAGAGCAACCTTTGCCTTCGGATAACAAATAATACCTCATTTTCCCAAGGAATCCGTCGTTTATTGTTGGATTAAAAGAAAAAAGAGTGTAACCAAAAAGACACTTTGGAAGTCTGAAGAAATTGACGTCAATCTCTTCGTTTCTAGCAACAAACTGCATTTTTCGATATATCATTTAAGTAGATTGTCTTGTATTATTGAAGCCCATATAAGGCCTTTCCCAACAGTAATTATTTATGTAGACATCCATTTATAAAATTTCTTTTAACAACTCCCAGGTTTCTTTTTGTTAACTTGTAACAACTCCAAGGGCTTTCAAAATGCTACAACATTCATAAAATTCATAAACTCCTTCAAAAAAACATTCCCCCACAGAGGATGTCGTATATTTTAAAAATGGACGTCCCACAGTATATTAACAACAAACCACTTTCTAATTTAACGTGATTGGAATTAGAGTAGTTTGGCGCATTAATTCTGTAACAAAAGCATTTATTCTTTTTTTTTTCTATAATACAATTTTGGAGACTTCGATAACCTGTACACCGTTCATAAAATTTCTCCTAACAATCTGCTAACTTATTTTCTTTGTTTTTCTATTATTTCTTCCAAGGTCCCACAAACGAGTTATTTCTTTGTTGTTTGATTCTTTGTGCAAAGCTTGAAAGAGTAATAGAAATCAAAAGAAAAAGGTTGAGAGATTTGGATTTCGCACCCTTTCATAACGCTACAACCTTCATTCACCAAATATCTTGTAACAATCTGTTAACTTTCTTCTCTGTTTCGCTATCATCTCTTTCAAGTCCACCAAAGCGATTAATTTCCTTGTGGTTTGATTCTTTGTCATGGTGAAGAGCTTGAAAGAGTGATAGAAAAACAGAAAAAAGTTGAAAGATTTGGATTTTGAACCCTTTCAATATGCTACAACCTCCATTCACAAAAATCCTTTTACATTTTAACAATCTTGCGAATCTTTTCATGGTTTGATTTTCATTTTTTTTGTATGTTTAGTGTTATTTTGTTTCTCCTTTGTTTTGATTCCATTTATAACCTATGAAATAATGGATTTCTTTTAGAAATCCTTCAAATGATTTTATGTCCCCTAGAGTCAATTCAAAACCTCTGGTAATAGCAAAAAATGAATACTAAAAAACCTTTCACGTCGAAGTCCCCTACAGACGTTCTATGAGAATTTAAAAAGGAAAAAGAAAAAAAAGGAGCGTCCTTTGCCTTAGGACTGCCTTTTATTATTGAAGCCAAAGGTCACCCCACATCAGGCCTTTTCTAATAGTCATTCTTTTTTTCTATAAATACAGTCTCGGAGACTTAGATAATTTGTAGACATCCATTTATATAATTTCTGCTATGAACTCCATCTGTTAATTTTTTTCTTTGTGTTTTTTGTTATCTTCTTCAAGGACACAAAAAAGCTTGAAGGAGTATAGAAAACCAAAGGAAAAGGTTGATAGATTTGGATTTCGCATCCTTTTAAAACGCTACTCCTCCTCCACTAAACTATAGAACTTCTGTAAACAAATTCATGTTAACTTTTTCCATTGGTTTGTTATTAAACTAAACGAAGAAATTTCTTTGTTAACGATGAATGCATAGTAGCAAACCAAAGGAAAATGTGAACACTTATGAATTTAAAACAGACTCTATTCAAAAAAATCCTTCTTCTCTTTTTCTTTTGTTCTTGCTTTAGAGAAAGATTTCAAATAAGAGATAAGAAAAACTTGTTGGGTCCACTCCCAGGAAAGAAAGGTGCGTCACAACGGACAACTTAAGTACCAAGTCTTTCCTAGCCAGAGTGTATTCAAACTAGTCTCAAGTATTTCTCAAAGAGAAATTCTTTATTAAAACCAGAACAAAGATTTTTGCTAAAACAATAATGACTAAAGACTACAAAATAACTCAAATTAAATTAAATGTATGTGCATTAATTAAAAATAAAGATAAAAATAAAAAAATAAAAAAAAATAAAAATAAAAATAAGAATCAAAATATTCAAAATGCTAACCGTATTCCCCGGCAACGGCGCCAAATTTGATACGCTGTCGTTGAGGCTATCAAATTAATACTACTTTTCAAGGCAACTTCAGTATTGCCAAGTAGTATTTAAGAAAGTAGATAGGGTTAACGTAACCCTGAGTCGTCTCCCAACGAACACGGAATTGCTTTCGACTATCTGACTCTTATGAAAGTTATGCAATGCTTGTGAATAAAAGTAATGGTTGAAGAGTGTTTAAAGAATAAATAAGAAACTTAAAAACGATTATGATTAAATAGGCTAATTCCACTGCTTTTCCAAGATAGATTCATCATCGGTTATTCACGAATAATTGTTCAATTAATTATTGTTTAAGTTTCAAATTAATTAAAGTACATTCTTAATTAATTTGAGGGCCATCGTGCATTTAACCAAAGTAAATTCTCAATCAAATGAAAAACCTTTCTAGGTTATTCACAATAAATTCAACCAAAGTACATTCTCAATCAAATTCTATTGTGTTTAATCATGTCTATTCTTAAATCTCCTAACTAAGTTAGAAGTTAATCAATCAAAGTAAATTCTCAATTGATTATAGTTGAAATAATTACTACCAACCAAAGTACATTCTCAATTGATAATAAAAATCATTTAATCATATGAAAGTTCCTAAATTAAATCAAAGTAAATTCTCAATTAAACCTAGAAACCCTAGAACTCATATAATCAATATGCATGTAGATTCAAACACATTATGATGCACAAATCTTTACTTTTAACAAGATAGAGAGATGAAAGACACAGAGAGAACAACTTAAATCAATAATAAAAGTAAAGAATTTCATTAACTGAACGTAACCTCAAAATCCGTCATGGAATTACAGCAGAATAGCCCTAGATGCTTAGCTCTCCATGAATGGAGTTGAATACAAGATGAAAGAAAAGTGAGAGGAGTATGAAAGAATGAATGAAGTGGAGTCCCCCCCTGGGTCTCTTTATATAGGGCTTGATTGGGCTTGGACTCTGCATAATTTGTTGATAAGATATTTTTTGTTGATATATTATATCTTTCAAATATTCATTAGATTAAATAAGTTTTAAAGAATATTTGATAGATATTAACTCCATTATCTTATATCCTATATCTTTCCAAATAACTAAAAGATTTAGATAATGATAAAATTATTTGGAAGATATTTTCTGTTGATATTTCCAAATTAAATTCAACAACTGAATTATCTTTTAGATTTTCTGACTTTCCAAAATTGAACAAATACCTTGAAATTTCCTCTATTTGCACTTTAGCCCCTTCTGAATTTTTCAAACAAAATCTGATTTTGGGCCTTGAATTGCCATTTGGACCAATAAAACTTATATTCTCAGCTGCACAAATAAACATTAGAACATCCAAGAATAATTTATGCACTAAAACTCACTTTTTACGTCTCTTTATTTCCCAAACCCAACAATTCCAATCATCACAAATTCATTTAAAATAAACCATTTAAGCACAATTATCCCATCAAAAATTTGAATTTTAAAGCATAAATGTGGACATAAATATGCACTCATCACAATCATACAAGTGATTTAATCAATTTAAACAATTCAATCACCATTCACTAATGTTATTGGCAAAAGAGAATTTTATTAATATTTAAAAGATGATTGATTACAACCAGGAAAACAAAAGATGGCTTAAGACGCCACTGATTACAAAATTAAAATCAAACAACGAAAATCCATATTCTTCTGTTGTAGAATTATTGTTGATCACTTTCTAGTTGTTCACATCACCTTCCTTTCCATTTTGTTAGTGATTTTTCAATCCTTAGAGTCTTTTGTCAATGGTTGTGTCAACTTTCAATTTACTTGAGCTCTAAGAATCTTTTTCGTGATTTTGACATACAAAAGATAATTACAACCAGCAAAACAAAAGATGGCTTAAGAAGCCACTGATTACCAAATTAAAATCAAACAACGAAAATCTATATTCTTCTGTTGCAGTCATCTTTCAATTTACTTAAGCCCCAAAAATCTTTTTGAGTGATTCTGACATACAATCTATTTTCACCGCATAACCATCTAGCCCACTCATCTTCTTCAGTTTTTGTCGAATCTGTTTTGTTTGCATTCTAAGAATCAGATATGGGATAGACTTGCTAATGATCATCATTTTTTCTCTTATTGAATCCAATAAGTCCTTGATGACCAATCCAAATTTGAAAGAGAAAGCCTTCTTTGCTGATCGGTTGATAAACGACAATCCCAATCCACACCCCTTTGATAACCTTCATATCAACCCCCTTGACTTTGTTACAAAATGTTTCATCACTCATCTTTAAGTTGGAGTAGAACACGCTCACCAGTTTTGGATATATGTGAGAAACCACAATTTTAATCTTCCTTAGACTAAAAAGCTTCCGTCGAATGTCTTCATAACTAATCGAACCTGTAGGATTAGCATTCCTTGCAATCCGGGCAACCTTCCATTTTCTTCTTGATGATGATGAAGAAGCCATTTCTGATCAGATTCTGGAACGTCTTTCACATTTCTAGGGTTTGTAACTCTTCAATTTTGAAAACACTGAGTGTGTTTTCAAATCTAGTATTTTTAAAGTTGTGCATCAAATCTTATCAGTTTCAGGCCAAACTAAAATTTCAATCTTATATATCCCAATAAAATAATTTCAACAACGACGAATTTCTAAAGGGTTCGACGTTTTATTATGTGGAACTCTGACAATATAATTTTCAATCTTATTATATATCCCAATAAAATAATTTTAGCAATGATGAATTTCTACAATGTTCGACGTTTTATTCTCTAACAATGTAAGGATTGACTTGATGGGTTCGACGTTTTTTTAATGTAGTTTCTTGTTCACGTAAAAGGTATAGGACGTCGAATAAAAATCGAATTCGACGACAAACTTTAAAAGGGAAATTAAAAGTTAATAAACTTCAAGGTTTAAAAATGAATACTTCTGCAGGCAAATAAACTGTCATATAGTTTGATTAAATCTATCATGTATCATTATCAGAAACAAAATTCTTAAACCCTTCCTATAAAAGTCTAAATCATGTTCTCAGATGGCTTCTTCATCTTCACAACGTGGAAAGAAGGCTGCACACCTTCTAAGAAATGCTAGTCCAAATGGGTGGATCAGTGATGACGAAGAACGATACAAATTTGGATGTTATAGAAAACTCTTCAAGGTGGTCCCTCACAAGTTCTTGGATGTGGAATTATTCAGAAGGGAGGGGTGTATCTTTCAAGAATGGCTTGTAGATGTTGGTCTTCTAAAATTTGTAGAAATGACTGGTGATTGCTATCCTGACCTGGTACAGGTCTTCTACCACAATCTGAAGGTTGTCGATGGTGTTATATGCTCTCGGGTGAAAGGTGTCGATATTAAAATTGATGACGAGATTTGGCTATCTTTTACTTGTCTCAAAGAAGAAGGCTTCATGTGATGGACGAACGCCCGAGGAGAGACCGAAGACGCGACGCGGACTCCTCGAAGCTTCCTCCAGAGAGATGACACAGCGGAATTGATAGGACACTCTAGATCAAGAGAGAAATCGGAAGAGAACGAAGTAAATCTGAGAATGAACACGAAGAACCCTAATCTGGACCGGAGGAACCCTAGAAAGGTGAAGAACATCAAACTGAACCGATTAATCAGTTCAAAACGAAGATTGAATGGTGGATAATGAAGATCAAATCGATTAAAGGTGTTTAAACGGTAGAAGAATGGTTTTAATCGGCTAAATCTAAAGAAAATGATGAAAGATAAAGAAACCCTAACCAAAGGTGCAGATGATTTGGTGACAGTGGAATAAAGATGAAGAAACTGGTGAATCTGAGACTTACTGAGGCAAAGAAATGGATCTGTGATGAAAAATGGTTGGTGATGATGAAGAACACTCTCGAGAGACAAACGTGAATGAAAAATAAGTGAAGAGTGGTGTGCTGATGAGGATACGAAAGAGGACGCGTGGCTGCTAAAGGTGTAGGCAGTTTGGAGTGCTGATGTGAGGTAGCAGCGAAGAATGGTAGCGAGGAAACGAGAGAAATAAATGGAGCACAGTGGAATTCAAGAAAAATGAGAATGAAGGCAGTGTGCAAGGAAGGTGGCTAGAGGGAGTCTTTGGACTCTCTAGCATGTGACTTTCAAGAGAGAATTATTTCTGAAGTTCAGAAAATCAAATTCTCATTAAGCTCAAAAGTGCTATTACAAGAGAGGAGTTGGGTATTTATAATAACCCATGCTCCTTAAGAGCTAAGCTAGGAAAGGTAAAAATACAAAAGAAAGACTAAGTCAAGTAGGATTCCATCATGCCCTCCCTCTTAAGAAAAGATTTGTCCTCAAATCTGGCAATCGCCTTATGAATAAACTCCACACAATCTTTGGGAGCATGGCCATCTTGGAGTGGCCTTATTCTTTTAGATCTAGTTTTCTTCCTCCTGGATCAAACACGAATCTGCAATACACATCAAATATATCTTCGGTTAATATCAATCCAAGAAAGAATTTTTCTTTAAAAACAAGAGAATAAGAACTTCTAATACTTTGATTAGTAATCTTTGAAAATTTTAGAAGTCCAAATTCAATTTTATCTTGAGTTAATTGTTTTCTTAAAGATAAGAATAACTCAAGATTTGAATTGTCATATTCTGAAAATGTTTTCATGACAATTGGTTTGAAAGAGAAGTCAAAAATTGAAAAGTAATCAATTATTGGAAAAGAAGTAAAGATTTGGAAACCTTTCCTTTTAGGTTCCACAGTCTTTGAAAGAATAGGATTTGTCATCAGTAACAATTTCTCCTTTTCTTTCTTCTCTTTTTCTTGCCTTTCTTTCTTTTCTTCTTCTCTCTTCTCTTTTCTCTATTTCTTCTCTCTCTCTCTTCTCTTCTTCTTTCCTTTCTTCCTTTTCTTTTCTCTCAATCTCTCTTTCTCTTTTCTTATCCTTGATCTCCTTTAGTCTTGCCCCAAATTCTAATTCTCTACGAAGAAACCCATGATCCTTTAAACTCTCAAGAAATAGTTTTCCATCATCAATGCAATCCCTAATTAATTCTAGGTTTCTTTTAATGCTTGAAGGCACAAACTTTCTTCTCATGCAAGCTTTTAAATCATGCCAATCACGTATGGAAGACTTCCTACCTTTCCTAACATGATATTGTCTTTCATCCCACCACTCACTTGCATTTTCTTCTAACTTAGAGAGATATATGCTAAGGACATAATATTCACTCTCTTCATAAAACCAAGGATTTATTTTATCAATTTCTTTCTCCCAAGCTAGGTATTTTAATGCTCCTATGTCTTTACCAAATGATGGAAGATTCCTAGCTTGTTTAAACATTTCATCAACTTTATCTAACCTAGAAGACCTATATGAACCATAAGAAGACATCTTTGTTTTTAAAAGTTTTCTTAATCTAAAGGGTTCAAAACTTTCACTTAGACAAGTCCCAGGTAAGAGAGGTGAGCTAAAGAGCTGCTTAAGTACCAAGTCTTGCCTTGCCAGAAATGTCTTAGACTACTAACTAATTACCCCTTAAATTAAAATCACCTTTAGAAACAAAGTACACAACTCAAACAATTAAGCACAAATAAAAGACTAGACTCTCGGACTCTAATGTGAAAAGGCTTAGAGTTTAATCCCTTTTAGCCTAATCAACCCTAAACGTGAACACAAAAATCAAAGAAACAAAAACACTAAAGAAACCAGCGGACTCTAATGACCCCTACGAGATCACAAATCAAGTCAATATTAAAGTCTACTCCTATGGTGAAGCTTGTAGCTTTGGCTAACAAGACACATTCACCTGTCTAGCTATGCTAAAAATAAAAGCAAATAAAGTTGCCAAGAGTTTGAAAGAGCACCAAGGACTCTTCCTAAACACTTGGACTTTATAAAAGGCCCTTTTACAAAATAAAAATTAAAGCTAACAGTGGCTAACACCAGCCTATTACAAACAATTTGAACAAATCAAATACAAAAAAAAAAAAACAAACTATGCTACGGTCCTGGTCCTGGTCAGCTACAATCCACTTTTGATGCCAAGTCCTTGTGCCAAAAAGATGTACACTCCTCCTGTTGCTGGTTCGGCCAGCTTTGGCCCCTTTTCTAGCTTCTGGTTTATCCTATAATCACAAATGCACAAAACTGTTGTGAGTATTCACTTAGTTAAAACAAATTGCAAAAGAATATACAGTGCAGTAAGAACTTCCCTTTCTCATGGCTGCACAAGCTTTCTAAACTTTCAATTAAAATTCTGCGGCTGCTCAATTAAACTTGTACATAAATTGAATTCCAATGAAAGCAAATCTGCACAGATAATTCACACTAAATCAGCAGATCATGCAATCCAACAATGAACAATTTAAATCCAAAACAGTTTAAACAGTCAGAAGCAATTAAACTAAATAATTCCCTTTAGTTCAAAGCTTCCACATTAAGTGCTTAGGTTGCTATTTTCTCAGTAAATTTTTGCTCAAGCTAAACTCTCAAGTATCAGCTCTGCACACATTAAAATCAAACCAGATTCCAATTCAGCAAATCACAACATCCAACAAAT
Organism: Vigna umbellata; assembly: GCF_029865625.1. Classification (NCBI taxonomy): domain Eukaryota; kingdom Viridiplantae; phylum Streptophyta; class Magnoliopsida; order Fabales; family Fabaceae; genus Vigna; species Vigna umbellata. Next base: position 48,765,486 of record NC_142168.1, on the reverse strand, counting down.
TGCAAGTTATAACACAAACAGTTTAAACAAATAGAAGCAATATAGCTAAGCAACTTCCCTGATTAATGCTATTTCTAGTTGTTGGTTTTAGTGGACTTTGTTGTAGTTTCTTCCTTGTGCTCAACTAATCAGCAGATTCATTCTTCACTTTCTCCCTGCACTGATTCGGTTCAGATCTGCTCACAGAAATTGCACCAACTCCAGCAAAATACACAAGGATATGGATATTAAACCAGATGCAATGGGTGTAATTCAAAGCTGAACTAAACTGATTTAAACAACCATTCAATTCTAATTTAAATTCTGATCAATCCAATGGGTAAAAAGAATTATGTGCTTAATTCAACCACAACGTCAGAATTGGAAATTAAGTGCTTTAGTCACTTCTTCAAATTGAATGATGCTTTGGCAGTTAAAACAAGTTCATGCACAAGACTAATTACTCCAAGCAAATCAATTCATGCATAAATCAGTCCATGAACAACTAACTAGGTGGCATGCAAGGGTATTCAATCAATCAATCTGAACAAAACTGAAATCTGCATGTGATTAATACCAGGAAAATATTTTCTATATGCATTTGGAAAAAATGATCTCAACAACGAAAGAGTGATGGTGCTAATAAGTATTCAACAGATTTCAACAATTGTAAGCAAACCATGAAATCAGTAATCACATTCAGACATATAATATCTCAATGATTTCAGCAAGCAGTTTATAATCCAAAATGAATGCAATGTCAGTTTAAGCAAATCACAACTGCTCCAATCTAATTGATCCAATTTCTTTTCCTGCACAATGAACAATCACAAAACAGTTAGATTAACAATGAATTCTCTATTTCAAAGTGCCAAGGAATTAGGCCAAATCAGCCTTACAAAACTCACAACACTCAGGCTTCTTTTTAAAAGCTTAAAGCACTCAAAATGGAAAGGTTTGGAAGGGAGATTCTCCCTTGGCAGTTCAAGACTTGGGAGTCTTTTAGACCACCACCACCGAAGATGCTACCAAGCACACAAACCTTCTTTCAATTTCCAGAAATCCAGAGTGAAAAAGCTTCTCAAGTAATAAAGAAATGGCTAGGCAAAGATCAAAGTAATGGACAGACAGGTAGAACAGAACAGGACAGCCACTAAAGCAAAGGAATTGACAGCACAATACAATAACCACTGTAGACAGACTCTAGATTAGATGAAAAAAACAATTAAAGCTCAAATTAAGAACAGTAGAATAGAATACACATGCATTGAGACAAAACTAGAACATTCAACAATGACAAGCAAGAAACAAAGCTTTTGATCACAGTAAGCACTCAAACAGGATCCTAAGATCAGTTCTAGAGTAGATTTCAAAAGCAATAAAAAGATCAAAAACAAATTGCAGAATTTTTGTAAACAAATGTTCAAACTGATTCACTTTATTTCAGAATTGTAGTGCAACATCTAACATTGTTAATTTCAGCCTTATGCACTGTTTTACAATGAAATCAGTAGAATCAACTCCAATTACAAGTTTTAAGCCAGAACAACTTTGACACAAAGGTGCAGTAACACAAGTCAAATCAAATTTAATTCTGCAGAAAAGAAATTAAAGCACTCAGACACAATGACTCTAGGATGTACTGATGTTAGAACTTAGTAATGATCTAATACTAAGTATAGAATACAAACACACACACAAGACACTAAGACAGATTCAATCTCGGTGTAATTGAAACAAGAGAATGCTGTGTTTTCACAAAGTACCACCAAGCTATGCCATGTATTTCATTGCTTATGAGATGTGTACTTGTTACTGGCTAGCAGTTCAACTTATAGAACCAAACATAGTTCACAGATAACAATGAATTCAAAGGAAACTTGCAAATCAAAAGTCAATTCTAACTACTGCCAAGTACAAACACCCGAGCTCTTAGTTAAACTTTTCATAGCTCATATGGTGTGCATTTGTGAGTAACAGCCAAACTCAAATTAGATATGACAATGCAATCATTCAAAATTGCCAATGGAAATCTGTCAGCCAGCTTATTCATTCGAATGAGTCATAGCTTTTGAGGCTTGACAGAAATTACACCAAGGTTAACTTCAAGTACTCACGAAATTGAATACTAAACCAATTAAACACAGATTTAAAATGACAAAATAAGTAAAGCAACATGACATAGACAAAATAGAAGTAGATTTTAAAACTTAAAAGACTCAAATAAGAAGATTCACCGAATTAAAATGAAATAAGACTCAAGGCACAGGAAACGCAACTTGGAAACCTAAACACAAGAAGAGATTCAAAACACGAAACACAAAAAGGATTCGCAACAACTGAGATCAGAAAAACAAATCACGACATTAAAGGAAAATGATGAACAACTAAAAAATGATGAACAACGACAAAACGAACAGAGGATGACATAAAACAGAAACGCGAATCATAATCAAAATGAACAAAATATGAATCAGACAAGACCGAATCGAAACACAAAACTAGAAACAAAGACAGAGACACGAATCAAATTGAAACAAGAATCGAAACAGAGATACTTACCTTCGAAGTGTGTTTGACCTTGCTCTGAATACCACTTGATGGACGAACGCCCGAGGATAGACCGAAGACGCGACGCGGACTCCTCGAAGCTTCCTCCAGAGAGATGACGCAGCGGAATTGATAGGACACTCTAGATCAAGAGAGAAATCGGAAGAGAACAAAGTAAATCTGAGAATGAACACGAAGAACCCTAATCTGGACCGGAGGAACTCTAGAAAGGTGAAGAACATCAAACTGAACCGATTAATCGGTTCAAAACGAAGATTGAATGGTGGATAATGAAGATCAAATCGATTAAAGGTGTTTAAACGGTAGAAGAATGGTTTTAATCGGCTAAATCTAAAGAAAAGGATGAAAGATAAAGAAACCCTAACCAAAGGTGCAGATGATTTGGTGACAGTGGAATAAAGATGAAGAAACTGGTGAATCTGAGACTTACTGAGGCAAAGAAATGGATCTGTGATGAAAAATGGTTGGTGATGATGAAGAACACTCTCGAGAGACAAACGTGAATGAAAAACAAGTGAAGAGTGGTGTGCTGATGAGGATACGAAAGAGGACGCGTGGCTGCTGAAGGTGTAGGCAGTTTGGAGTGCTGATGTGTGGTAGCAGCGAAGAATGGTAGCGAGGAAACGAGAGAAATAAATGGAGCACAGTGGAATTCAAGAAAAATGAGAATGAAGGCAGTGTGCAAGGAAGGTGGCTAGAGGGAGTCTTTGGACTCTCTAGCATGTGACTTTCAAGAGAGAATTATTTCTGAAGTTCAGAAAATCAAATTCTCATTAAGCTCAAAAGTGCTATTACAAGAGAGGAGTTGGGTATTTATAATAACCCATGCTCCTTAAGAGCTAAGCTAGGAAAGGTAAAAATACAAAAGAAAGACTAAGTCAAGTAGGATTCCATCATCATGTCTCATGAAAGAAATTCTAAAGTCAACCAATGGACCAACAAGAAGAAAATTTATAAGGAATATCTGAGAAGTCCAACAAGGCTAAAGGTATACAAGTCGTATCTACTTGATGGATTGAAAATGGAAGAAAAAATGTGTGCTTTTGTACTTGGGTAAATAACTTCGGTAATCAAATTCCCTTGAGAAGTCCAACCACTCCAATTCCCTTCACGTTGATAAATAAGTAGACCCATTTAAAACCTATCCCTCATAAATTTGGTAATCAAATTCATGTTAACTTTTTTCTTGTGTTTTCCTTCTTTGGATTCTTAAGAACTCCTTGCTAACTAAACGTAGACATTATTATGATGAATAATGATATAGGATGTCCTCGAGCACAAATATTTGACATTAATATCCTGGACGTCGACGCCCTGTAAAATTCGACTTTCAAACATCATTCACTGAAAAAGTAAAAAATCTCTTTGGATTCTTAAGAACTCATTGCTGAGTAAACGTAGATATTTCTATGATGAATAATGGTATAGGATGTCCTCGAGCACAAATATTTGACATTAACTTTCTGAACGTCGAAGCCCCGCCCGAATTTGACGTTCAAACATCATTTACTGAAAAAGTAAAAAATCTTTTTGAATTCTTATGAACTCCTTGCTGACTAAACGTAGACATGTCATTGAGCAATATTTCGCATCAAATGCACTCAACATTCAACGTCAACATTATAAATTTATTTTGTCTTGGAGTTGTTTCCACCATAAGAAATCAAATAGCTCTGAAATCTAATGGTAGAAGACAACTCCAAGACAATTTAAAAAACGATTCATACATAGTTGATTGTTGAAGTTGAACATCTTCTTTATATAGTTATTTTAGATCATAAAATTGTTTCAGCATTAAACATATTGTGAACCATATTTCTTTTTCCCAAGCACTTTCCTTTCAGTAAGATAACTTAATCATTTCTTTACTGTAAAAAGCATTTTGTTCACTTGAATATCAAAGGCCACCTTCATATGAACTGAGACATGACTGAGGCAATTTGACATTCAACCGAGCAAATTACAATTTAAAGAACAAACATAAATGCAAAGGAGATAAAAAGCATGAATCCTAATAGGTTTAATACGAAAACAGGAGGCAAGGGATTATGTTAAATGAAAGCTATATTTATAGATGAACTCATGACATACATCGTGTAATTATGCTTAGTAACTGCTATACTTCAGTTTCTTGTATGAACGTCGAAGCCCCGCCGAATTCGAGGTTCAAACATCATTCAATAAATTTCGTTTGATTCATTTAAAAACAAAATGACGTTCTGCTCCCCAGAAATTGTCTACTTTTAAATCACCCGCGAAGAAGGTGAGATTTGGAGGTCTTGAAGTTAAAAAGTTTGATGTGCCCCTCTATGTTCATATAATTCCACTCTCGATTTTGCTAACTTAATATAATTGATTCTAAATAATAAAGAATCGATCCAAAGCGTTATAAATTAAGAAATGAAAATAATGTTATTCATAGTATTTTTTTATATTATAATCATTTATACTAATAACTAATTATAATTATTAAAATATTCAAAATAATTTATCTAAATGTGGCAAATAAAAGTTGTTCTGAGTTCGTTTGATCTTTGATCGTCGTCGACTTTTTAAATTCGAGTTTTTTTATAAATGCTTATGTGGTAGTCGTGATCACTCCGTTTCAAATGTACATACCAATAAAATAGTGACATATAGTTGGTTCCTAAACAAAATTTTGTTGTTCCTAGAATTCTGACAAATCTCTTTCATGACCTTGCTTGTCTGTCTCGACTTTTTTGAATTTTACTTATGGTTCATAAGACAAAGATGGAAACACCACAATATAGGTATAAATGTTTAAGGCACCTAATTAAGCAACCCTAAAAGAAATATTTGCCACAAAGATGTTAATCTTTAATAAGAATCAAAGAACCAAGAACCAAAAGAATCCTCTCTCAACATTGCAAATGCAAATTTATGACTTCCAAAATGTCTACATATGTATTTGGTGTCCCTATATATAGGTATAAATGTTTAAGGCACCTGATTAAAAATCCCTAAAAGAAATATTTGCACCAAAGATGTTAATATTTTATAAGAATTAGAGTTGTAAACCAAGAACCAAAAGAATCCTCTCTGATGGAATCCTGCCTGACGTACCTTTCTTTCTGTTCTCTTTTTGTAATTTTACATTTCATCGTATACGTAGCTTAACTTACAAGGAGCATGGGTTACTATAAATACCTAGCTCCTCTCCCTTAATGGGACTTTTGAGATTAATTAGAATTAGGTCTTCTGAAGTAGAAATTATTCTCTCTTGAAAGTCAGGCTAGAGAGTCCAAAGACTCCCTCTAGCCACCTTCCAAGCACCTCTCTCACTTCCATTCTCCAAATTCCACGATGCTTCTCTCTCCTCCACGACGCCTTTTTCACCAATCCGCTTCCTCTCCGTGGCGCGCTCCTTCAACCACGCGTATCGTCTTCATCACTTATCGCCACATCTTCATTTGGCATTTCCTTCCACATTGTAGACACACACATCTTCATTCTCCACATTCTCTCGCTCGCGAGAGCATTTCTCCATCTCGCAAGCCACATCTTCAGATTTTCATCTTCTTTGTAAGTTTCATTCTCACCACAATTTCATATCTTCTTACTTCTTCACCATCGCAGAACCTTACCTTCTACCTAGGGTTTCTTCCTCTTCACTATTCCTTCCATTTCCATCGATTGTTTTCAATTTCTCACCATTTAAATCACTTTCCACCGATTAAACTACCTTTTCCACTGATCAATCTCCACTTTACACCGATTAACTCGGTTCATTTTATGTTTTCCCCCTTTTCTAAGGTTCCATGGGTTAGTTTAGGATTTCTGGTCCAGTTTAGGGTTTTAGTGAGTTCGATCTCACTTTTGGTCCGATTAGGTTTCCAGTTTGTTTCCTCCTTCAACTTTTTCCTTTATTCTGTTGCGTCGTTTTCTTCGTCAAAGAAGCTTCGAGGAGTCTGCATCGCGCCTTTGGTCACTTCTTGGAGCCGCTCTTCCATAAGTTGGCACCAGAGCTCAGGTTGCGTCCACGCATCAAAGGTAAGTATCTCTGTTTCGATTCTTTTTTCAGTTTGATTCGCGTCTCTGTCTCTGTTTCTAGTTTTGTATTTGGATTTTGTCTTGATTCTGCGTTTTGTTTTTCTTGATTCGATTTTGATTCTGAGTCGCCTTTCTGCTTCGCGTCTTTGTTGCGTTTTCTTCATTTACGTGTTGTTCACCATTTTTCGTTTAATGTCTTGAATTGTTTGAGTCTTTTAATTGTTGAATCATTTGAGTTTTTGCATCGTATTCTGTGAATTTTGTTTTCATGGGTTTAGGTTTCCAAATTCTGATAAGGTTGCTTGATCTGTGCTTGTTTTAAGCTTTTAATTTGTGCTTTGAGTCTTATTTCATTTTAATTCGGTGAATTCAATTTGATTGAGTCATTTTAATTTCTAAATCCATTTATGTCATGTCTTAGTCATGTTAATTGTTTATTTTGTCATTTAATTTCCAGTTTGAGCCTTGAATTCATGATTCTTGATTCTAAAGTGAGTCTTGCTGTTTGCATCACAACTGCACACCATATGAGCCATGAAAAGTATGACTAAGAGCTTGGGTGCAAGTTTATTTGGGAGCAGTATAGATCTGAATTGGCCATTGCATTAAGCTTAAATCAGTTTTCAATTTCTATGTTAATTGGAAATGAAGTTTGGTTTTTAGTTGAATTGCTAAGAAATTTCAAGTGTCCATGTAAGCAATGAAATGCTTAGCATAGCTTGGTTACAATTTGTGAGAACATAGCAGTAAGTGATTGAAACAATTTTCACTCAGAATTGACCTTATTTTTATTTTTCTGGTGTGTCTTTTCTGCTTGGTGTTATGATGGCAACCCCTTTAGGGACTTCCCATTCAAGAAGTATCAACTACAACTAAGACTAAAGAAAGGGAAGTAGAATAAAGATTTCCAAAACTCTTTCCTTATCTAAGTCTTAGACAGATTCTCTTTTAAACTAAATACCTTTACTTTGTTTTGTAGGTCACCAATAAAGGTGGGGAAACCATGTGTACACATACTAAGGAAGACTTGGAACCTATAGCAAACAGCCGAGAAGCCTTGCTGTTGTTAGTCACCAAATAGCCAAGTTGGAAGTACATTTTACATGTGCATCATGTGGAACACAAGCCAACCATGTGGCTTCCCTAATTCAGCACATGTTCAATAAAGTGCACATGAAACACATGGCCTGGAAGGAGCTCCTGCATGTTTGGATTCTGCACGTTTTAAATGTAGCTGATGTAGCTTTCATTGTACATTTCCAAGCTCATCTTTGCCTATAAAAAGAGAGCTTCATCATTTGTAAACTCAACTTGAATTGATATAGTGAAATGCTGTTGGATTGTTTCCAGCCACTTCTTCTTCAAGTTCACTAACTTGTGCCTTCCTAGCACACTTATCTCTAGCTTCCTTCCCTCTTGGAAGGCCGTCTGAGCTAGAACCTCTGCCTACACACTCCAAAACCGCACCAGACAATTCATCAAACACCTTCCGTGCACCTCCAACTACATCTGCGTTTTCCAATTCCGCTGCCACCTCTGGTCCGAGAAGCCGCTCATTCTTGAAGAGTGAAGCTGCTTCCATCATCTTAGCTCATTACTAAGCTTCTAGTTTAATCATATTCTAGAGTCATTTGTGTTTTGCATCTGGTGTTGTTAAAAAAAAGTTGTAGTTTTCTCTGTGTTGAATCAATTGTTTGTGACTCATATCTTGTGAAGTTGAATTGGAATAGAAATAAAATTATATGTTGTGAATTATAGTAAAAGAAAGTGAAAGTATAAAAGCATGAGATCTTGTGATTTGAAAAGAAAAGGCAATTAGAAAAGAAGTATTGACTGAACCACATAAAGAGCTAAGTGGCATGTGCAATTCACAACACAATTTTACTCTTAATGTTTCTCTCCTTTTTCTGGTTCATCATTTAATTTGATTGGAGTGAACATTTTAGAGCAATTGGCAATGCATTGTTCTATTTCAGTTGCAAATTTGTTTGGTCATGTATGATTCAACTTGCTTGGATTTTTCTTGTGTTCTTAATCTGTTCTAGATCCTTTGGTAGGTTCAGTTTGTGTGCCTTCTTAAATTACCTTATTTCTTGGTTGTCTTGTTGATAACTCTGGGCTTGTCTACTTCATACGTGCAATATGTTTTGTTGTTCCTAATTGAAGTTTTTGTTGTTTTTATAATCTGATCTATAGTTTCTATTGAGTCTGTTTACTATGTTGTCCTGTTCTATTCTGGTTTCTGATTTTGACCTTAGCCTAGTCTATTCTGGTTTGAGAAGCTGATCACTCTGGTTTCTGGAATTTGAAAGAAGGTTTGTGTGCTTGGTAGCATCTTAGGTGGTGATGGTCTGAAAGACTCTCCAGCCTTGAACTACCAAGGAGAATTTCCTTCCAAACCTTTCATTGGTGTGTGTAAAATCTTTTAAAAGAAGAGCCTGAGTTTAGTGAGTTTAGGGAGGCTAACATGGCCTAATTCCTTGGCACTTTGAAATAGAGAATTTGTTGTTCATCTAACTGTTTGTTGACTGATCATTGTGCAGATTGATTAAGCTAGGATGTACTCCATTTGACTAAGAGAGAAAGTTTTATTACAATCAATTTAAATATTGCATTCTGCTGCTTTAATTCTGTGTATGCTGTTTTGCAGGTCTGAGTTGATGGGAATCATCTAACTACGTGCAACAGATTCCAGTTTGAGAGCAATCTTAATTTGTTGTGTAGTTTTCGTGATATATGTGTTGGTTTAGTGTTTTTGATAGTTTAGTAGAATTAAAGTGAGCAAGTTGTCTCTTTGAGTCATTTCAGATAAGAAATTGGATACTGTAATAGTTGTTTGAAAGCTGAAATATTAGAAACATCAGGACAAAGAGAGTTTGATTTAGAATGTGATCTAATTTCTTTTGCTGCCAAAAGTCCAAGTTGAGATGTACTGCTATATATGTTGATGTAGGATAGTGTAGAATGCAGGGAGATTCCTGATTTGGTTCAAAGAATTAGCAACTAGAAGCAATCATTTGATTAGGGGAGTTGATTAGTTTAATTACTTCCAGTTTTCTAGTTGTTTCTGAATAAAGTTGTCCATTTTAAGCATTGAATGCTCTGCTGAGTTGGTTTGAATATCTATGCAGGTTTGGATTAATGAGAAATATAAAGCTAGTGCAACATCTTACAATTTGAGAGCAATAAGGACATTGAGCTGCACCAGTTGCATATGACCAAGAAAGGGAAGCTTATTTTATAATCCATATTGTTTTCTCTTGCAATCTATTTGACTGAACACTGATCCAAGTTATCAAATGTGTTTGTAGGAGTGAACCAAGCAGCTTCTTGATTAGGCTGAGAAAGCTAGTTGAAGGCCACATTTTGATCAAGTGAATCCCTGCAGCAGTGGACCGTACCCAGAACGTCCAAGAATAAGACCAATAGCAAAGCTTTTGTTTTCTTTGAATTTGTTTTTGTGTAATCTGGTTTGTAGTAGGCTAGTGTTAGCTTTCTAATTGGGTTTATTCTCCATTGTAAAAGGCCATTAAAGTCCAAGTGTTTTGGAAGAGTGCTTGGTGCTCTTTCAACTCTTGGCAACTTTCTTGATTATTTGAATTTTTGAATTGTGTTCACGTTTATGGTTGATTAGGCTAAAAGGGATTAAACTCTAAGTCTTCTCACATTAGAGTCCGCTCGTCTCTTTATTGTCTTTGATTGTTTGTGTTTGTTTGAGTCATGTACTTTGTTTCTAAAGCTGATTTTAGTTTAAGGGGTAAATAGTTAGTAACATAAGACATTTCTGGCAAGGAAAGATTTCGTAGTTAAGCAGTCTTTATGACTCACCTCTCTTACTTGAGACTTGTCTAGGTGGAAGGTTTTAACCCTTTAGATTAAGAAAACTTTTAAAAACAAAGATGTCTTGTTATGGTTCATATAGGTCTTCTAGGTCATCTAGGAATCTTCCATTTTTGGTAAAGACATAGGTGCATTAACATACCTAGCTTGGGAACAAGAAATTGATAAAATAAATCATTGGTTTTATATAGAGAGCGTATATCTCTCTATGTTAGAAGAGAATGCAAGTGTGTGGTGGGATGAAAGACAATTTCATGTCAAGAAAGGTAGAAAGTTCTCCATTCATGATTGGCATGATTTAAAAGATTGCATGAGAAGAAAGTTTGTGCCTTCAAGCATTAAAAGAAATGTAGAATTAATTAGAGATTGCATTGGAGATGGAAAATTATTTCTTGAGAGTTTAAATGGTCATGGGTTTCTTCGTAGAGAACTAGAATTTGGGGCAAGACTTAAAGAGATCAAGAAGAAGAAAGGAGAGAAGAAGAGAGAAAAGAAGTGAAAAGAAGAGAAGAGGAACAGAGAAAAGAAGAAGATAAAAGAAAAGAAGAAGAGAGAAGAGAAAGAGAAAGAAGAGAAGAAAAGAAGAGAGAAGAAAGAGAAAAGAAAGAAAAGGAGGAATTGCTACTGATGGCAACTTTGACTCCAATCATGGAACTTAAATTTTAAAGGGAAGGTTTCCAATCTCTTAAATCTTTTCCAATCATTTTTAACTCTTCTAATTTTAATTTCTCTTTCAAACCAATTGTCATAATATATTCTATGCAAACATTTTCAAAATATGGCAATTCAAATCTTGAGTTATTGTTATCTTTAAGAAAAGCAGTAACTTAAGACAAAATTGAATTTGGACTTCTAAAATTTTCAAAAATTATGAATCAAAATATTAGAAGTTCTTATTCTCTTGTTTTTGTAGAAAATTTCTTCTTTGGATCAATATTCATTGAAGATATATTTAATGCGTATTGCATATTCGTTTTTCATCCAGGAGGAAGAAAAGTGGATCTAAAAGAATAAGGCCACTTCAAGATGGCCATGCTCCCAAGACTGTGTGGAGCTTCTTCATAAGGTGATTGCCAGATTTGAGGACAAATCTTTTTTTTAAGAGGGAGGGTATGATGGAATCCTGCCTAACGTACCTTTCTTAGTGTTCTCTTTTTGTATTTTTACATTTCATTGTATACGTATGATAACAGTTGAAAATCAATAATCACACAAATAAACTAGTTAAACCACGAGTCCCCAACAACGGCGCCAAAAACTTGATGACAAATTTATGAACACTGAAAAATGGCGCCAAAAACTTGTTTAACCCTCAACAAGTGTGACCGAATCGTATCAAGTAATAAACTTGGTAAGACCAAGTATCGTTCTCCCAAAGAACTCACGACCTAGTTAGTTATATGATTTGTTGATTATTTAAGACTTGTAAATAAATTGTTGAGATTTCAAATGCAAAAGACAATAACTAAACATGTATGCATGAGTTTTGATCAATGGAAAATAAGAACACAAACACTTGAACAAATTAGATGGATGAGTATGTTGTTGGGGTAATCAATTTCATCTTATCCACTCTCATATACTTTAGGAATTCATCATTCTTTTCATCAATGTTAATGCTACTCTCTAAATCACCTTGCAAGAAGGCCTATCCTTAATTACGAGTTCATACAATTCCTAGCATCCCTAATAATTAATTCTGAAGCACAAAAGCTTAAAGGCCACCAACCCTCATATTCCTATGTCTAGGCAATATGCTATTGGGAGAAATTCCCCGGATCTAGATTTCCCCGTACGTTCCCATATCGATAAAATGAATAATCATGACATCGAATGAGTTAAACAATGCATGCTTTGAGCAAAGAGGAAAAACTCTAACTAATGATGAAAGAAAGCATGTATCTCAAATAAGATGTTTAAACACAAATTCCATATATGAGAGCTTCATAAGATTACATTGATTCCCCAACAACAATACAAAGTTTAGTTCACCATATTCATGGTGAAACTAGATGAACAATAATGAAAGAATGAAAGATAGAACCCTAGAAAGATGAGTAGGTAGCCTTAGCATCCCAGATCTTCCTCCAAGGGGTGGAAAAGTAAGTGTTTGCTTCGTACTTTGCCAAAGATACAAACCCTAGGACGTCCTAAAGCATATATACTATTCGAAATATTACAGAAAAGTGGGCCTAAGCCCAAAATAATGTCGCTCAGCGGTAAGTGCGTGAGTTGATTCTTCCCCTCAGCGACAATTTCACCCCTCAGTGGATCCAACATGTGTTCCTGAGTGTCGCTCAGCGGTAAACTGGCGCTGAGCGGTACTTGCGGTTTCTCTTCTTTTGCACTTTTTGAGTTCTTTTCTGATTCCATCTCTATCCTTCTTCACTTCTTTCACCAAATTCACCTTAAAACCTGCATAAAACACTAAAATCAAGCATAAACCTGTCCAACTCTCTTATTTCTAAAAATATGAACAAAAACATGATTTCAAGCTAGTTTCTAAGTGTTAAAGGTTGCTTTTAGTATAATTTTAAGCATGAAAATAACAGTTTTTCAACTGTTATCACAACCCCAATAGAACTTTGCTTGTCCTCAAGCAAACAAGATATAACTCAATCTTCTACCAATCAATACAATGGTTTACTCCATTCAAAAATCCTCTTTTCAAGATAAGTAAATAGTTCAATTAAACTCATGACAAAGATTTTAATCAAGGCATGCACATGCTTTAATGTGCACAAAATCACCTAATATCCAACAAATGCTATTTTTCATCAATGATCAATCAACTAAACATGGATGTTCATGTGCTCATGGAATCTTTCCTCACTAGGTAAAGTGTTTCACTCAAACCCAAGTGTATAAGAGGTACCTTTCTTAGTGTTCTCTTTTGGTATTTTTACATTTCATTGTATACGTAGCTTAGGTTGCAAGGAGTATGGGTTATTATAATTACCCAGCTCCTCTATTGTAATGGGACTTTTGAGATTAATGAGAATTAGGTTTTCTGAAGTCGAAACTATTCTCCCTTGAAAGTCAGGCTAGAGAGTCCAAAGACTCCCTCTAGCCACCTTCCAAGCACCTCTCTCATTTCCATTTTCCAAATTCCACGGTGCTTCTCTCTCCTCCATGACGCATTTATTCACCAATCCGCTTCCTCTGCGTGGCACGCTCCTTCAACCATGCGTATCGTCTTCATCACTCCTTGCCTTCATTTGAAATTTCCTTCCACATCGTAGACAGGCACATCTTCATTCACTACATTCTCTCTCTTGCGAGAGCATTTCTCCATCTCGCAAGCCACATCTTCAGATTTTCATCTTCTCTATAAGTTTCGTTCTCACCACTGTTTCATATCTTCTCACTTCTTCACCATCACAGAACCTTACCTTCCACCTAAGGTTTCTTCCTCTTCACTACTGCTTCCATTTCCATCGATCGTTTTCCATTTCTCATCGTTTAAATCACTTTCCACCGATCAAACTACCTTTTCCACAAATCAATCTCCATTTTCCCCCTTTTCTAAGGTTCCATGGGTCAGTTTAGTATTTCTGGTCCATATTAGGGTTCTAGTGAGTTCGATCTCACTTTTGGTTCGATTAGGTCTCCAGTTTGGTAGAGGTTTCTACACAAACCTGAGGGTTGTAAATGAGGTCATTCACTCAAGGGTAAAAGGTGTTAACATTACTATTGACGATAATGTTTGGTCACATATTGTTGGACTAAAAGTTGAAGGTTTGGATTCTCATATTCGTGATTTTGAGTCAAATAGATGGCTAACAAAGAGAGCAAAATATATAAACTGCTTAAGATATCCACGAAGGTACAAGGTGGATAAGTAGTACCTACATGATGGCTTAAAGAAGGAGGAGAAACTGATTGCTTATGTCCTGACTTGGCTATTGCTGCCTGGAAGATTTGTCGAGGACAAAATGTCAATAGAAGGATTGTATTTGTTGAATGCTATCAAGATCTAGAATCCCAAACAATTGGGTTGCGGTACTAAAAGACCACATGATCGCTGCAGGAGATAAATATGCACACAAATTGCCATATGGATCATTTATTAGTCAGGTGCTGATACTCCAAGGAGTAGATGTATCTCAAGAAGTGAGACTTATGTGCAACAAGTCACAAGAAATTGGTATACTAAGTCTGTTTTCTATTGGGCTGGAAAGGAATGTGAACGGATGGTTCTTCAGAGATGAGCTAGCTGTTGGAAGTACACCTACTCCTGTTGCAGATCATTTTTCCTTCATTCCACAGACTGATTTTGAGAAATATGTTGTTGATCAATTTAGGAAGAAGTCTGAAAGGGATGAGAGAGTTGAAGATACTCTTTTCAGATGGGAGAAGAAGGGAAACAAGAATGGCATTGGCTTTCAAACTGAAGATTCTGATGATGAGTCAACTAATAAAGATTGAATGAAATCTTCTTCATAAGAATAGGGACTACTTTTCTATGTGGATTATTTTTAATATTTTGTAATCATGGCTATTAAGTCACCTCTAGTTTTATGTAATGCTTTCGGTTTTATTTTAAAATGAAATAAATATTTATTTTGGTAAACGATATGTGAATTGTGAATGTTGATTGCATTGTATGTGGACTAACCCTCAATCTAGTTGAGAAGAGAAGATTATGCAGTTCTAATATTGATAAAAAACTGATCACTGGTTTAAAAGTGTAAATTTCAGTACGCTGCTAACTTCAATCAATTAAGGAAGAAGTAAAAAGAAAAAATTTCATGTTTGATTTTAAAGAAAAAAGAATCATAAGAGCGCCACATTTTGCTATTGGCGGAAGAAAAAAACCTCAAAGCCCCATCGAATACGACGTCTATTAAGAACACAATTAATGCTCCTAAGTACTTCAATTCCCTTCACGTCCCAGCCTGGCAGCCTTCGACGTTCTATGGGAGGGGAGAAAAGAAAAAAGATTCGAAAGTACAATACTTTTTGGCGGAAGAACAAAATGTCGAATTCTGTTGGAATTCGACGTTCTATTAATGCTCTCGTGTTTAAAAGAAAAAACTAAAAAGAATTAAAAAGGTAGACAGTTTTGGCTTCCAATACTATGTCTAAGCCCCTAAAAGTTCGACGTAACCTTTGCAATTTATAAGAAAAAATTAATCAAAAAAGGCGCGTTGTTTTAAGAGAAAAAGTTGAATGATTTGGGACTTCGATGTTGTTTTTAAACATAACGTCAATTTTTTATTGTATTCGATGTGAAATTTATTATGGAATGTAGAAACATAACACAGTCTCACTGTTTGTTCGCAGTTCAATTTCTGCTTGAACTTTCTTCTTGGTGAATGACTGCGATAAAGAAAGAAGCTTATTTTTAAGTCGTTTCTTTCTTTGTAATGTCATTTGGTTCTCATTTCTAAGGTTGACCGATTGTCTTTTGTTTATCTTTAGGCTATTTTTCGTACGCAGTCAGCAAACTTCATCATCTTCTCCAGTGACACCATTTGAAGTATGTTTTTTTTTCTTAAAATACTCTTACGTATGATGTACGTGCTCGTGTTTGTGTTGTGTTTGTCAATTCTGGACGTATGATATCTATATGTATAACGATACTATGATAGTTTTTTTTTCCTTCAAAGTATGATATTTATGTTCGTTCGTGGTCAGCGAACTTCGTCATCTTCTCTAGTGAGACCACTTCAAGTTTGTTTTTTTCCCTTCAATATCTCTTACGTATGATATATGTGTTCGTGTTTGTCGATTTTGGATGTATGATATATGTATAATGATAGATATTTGTGCTCTTGTATGTATACTATGATAGTTTATTTTTTTCCTTCAACGAATGATAGGTATTTATTTTTGGTTCTCTACGTAAGTTAGTTTTTTTTTCCCGTGCATTCTTTGATTTTAATGTAGTAGTATGGATCAAAGCTGGATTCATCAACGTCGTATTAGTGAAAAGTATGAGCGAGGGGTTTCTAAGTTCATACAATATGTTAAAGAACACGCAAAACCAGTGAAAGAGGCATATTTTTGCCCTTGTGTTCGTTGTCTCAATCAAGTATATGAAGACTTGGACAACATCTGTGATCATCTGTTCATCTATGGAATAATGAGAAGTTATACAGTTTGGGCTTGGCATGGGGAAGTATTATATAAGCCAACAACTTTAAGAGGTTCGGATTATGTCGACGAATGGATGAGTGATCATTTAGACGAAATGGTACATGACATTGGCGAAGAAAATTTTGGAAGAGCTCATTTATACGATAGTCTTAAGAACAATTCAGAGCAAGAGTTGTATCTAGGATGCATCAATTTTACAAGGTTATCGACTACTTTGAAATTGTTTTATTTGAAAGCAAGAAACGGATGGACTGATAAAAGTTTCACGGAATAGTTGGAGTTGCTGAAGGAGATGCTTCCAGAAAATAACACGTTACCTATCCGTAATTACGATGCGAAGAAAATTCTATGTCCAATGGGTTTGGAATATCAAAAGATACATGCATGTCCCAATGACTGTATATTGTATAAAGATTAGTTTGCTTCAATGAAGGTGTGTCTGACGTGTGGTTCGTCATGATTTAAGAAGAAACTTGATGGAAATAACGATAAACACAATGAAGATCCACCAGCTAAGGTCATGTGGCATTTACCTATAGTACGTAGGTTGAAACAGTTGTTTTCTTTTAAAGAAGATGCGAAGAATCTTATGTGGCACGTTGATGGAAGAAAATGTGATAATCTTCTTCGACACCCAGCTGATTCCCCACAACGGAAGAACATTGATGGCACATTTCCCGAATTTAGTGCAGAGCCGAGAAACTTAAGTCTTGCACTTGCTACCGATGGTATGAATCCTTACGACAACTTAAGTAGCAAACATAGTTCATAGCCAATTATTTTGATGATATACATTCTATCTCCTATGTTGTGCATGAATAGAAAATACATGGTGTTGTCTATGATGATATTGGGTCCTAGACAACCTGGAAATGACATTGATGTTTATCTAAAACCGTTAATTGACAATTTAAAAATGTTGTGGGAAGAGGGCGTCAAAGTCTTCGGTTTATATTCAAAAGAAAACTTTTGTTTGCATGCAATGTTGTTTTGGACCATAAATGATTTCCTAGCATATCGGAACTTGAGTGGTTACAATGTTAAAGGTCATTTTGAATGTCCAATTTGTGAAGAAAATACTAGTTATCTTCAACTGAAGCATGGGTAGAAAACTATGTACACAAGACACTGAAGATTCCTTCCTCGAAATTACCTTTACCGTAGATTGAAAAAAGCGTTTAATGGAAGTCCTGAGATGATGTAGTGTGCAGACCACGTAATGGGGAAGAGATATACGACCAGGTGAGGAACATTGATGTTGTCTTCGGAAAACATAAAAAAAACACCGTTGTCGCAACCGGAATCGCGACGGGACGACGATCCAAATAAGAAACGTGTTTTGAAAAGAGATTTGGAGTCGCCACCATAGTTTATTATGGAAAACTATGGAAAAACCTCAAAACGATAAAGCACGGTCCACGAAAACCAAAGATTGGGTTCGGGAGTCGGTTACGCGTGGGGAAGGTGTTAGCACCCCATAACGCCTGCCCTAAGGCAGTACCTTTAACTAAATGCACGAATATGATGTGGTTTTTCAAAATGTTTAATTATCCCCTAAAATAAAATTCTAAATAAACAAAACATATTTTTTAGTTTTTTGGGCCCGACAAGGATTGACCTTGCTCCTACGTATTCTCATTCAAAATGAGAAATCATGGTTACGTAGTTCTAGCTAAAAGATTGTTTGTTGTTTGGAAAAGCATATGTTTTTAATTTTTGGAGATTTTTATGTTTTTAATATTTTCGAGAAGGTAATGAGTACTAGGCTGACGCGAACGGTCGCACGAGTACTCATACCTTTAAAATGATATTTAAATATTTTTAATTATTTTTGAAAAGAGAGATAACGATATTAAGCACTAGGACGATGCGAACGATCACACGAGCACTCATACCGTTATTTACTTATTTAGGAAAACTAAAAAAGTATTGAGTGCTAGGATGATGCGGACGATCGCACGAGCACTCATACCCTCGTTTAATATTACATAAATAAGAGAGAAAGGTATCGAACACTAGGACGATGCGAGCGATCACACAAGTGTTCAACCTTTAAAACATATTTTTGTAAATTTTATTTAAGAAGAAGAAAAGGTTTTTAGCACAAGGACGACGCGAGCGGTCACACGTGTGCTTAAACCTTTAAAACATATTTTTGTAAATTTATTTAAGGAAGAAGAAGAGGTTTTTAGCACAAGGACGACGCGAGCGGTCACACGTGTGCTTAAACCTTTAAAACGTATTTTTGAAATTTATTTAAGGAAGAAGAAGAGGTTTTTAGCACAAGGACGACGCGAGCGGTCACACGTGTGCTTAAACCTTTAAAACGTATTTTTGAAATTTTATTTAAGAAAAGAAGAAGAGGTTTTTAGCAAAAGGACGACGCGAGCGGTCACACGTGCGCTTAAACCTTTAAAACTTTTCTTGTAAATTTATTTATTTAAAATATTGTATTATTACATATATATTTAAGGCTAAATAGATGTTTAAAATAAATAGAACAAAATAAGAGAAAAAGATAAATAAATAAATAGAAATAAAAAAATAAAATAAATAAACAAAAGAAATGAAAATGGCTGAACGGACGTTAAGGACAGATTCAGAATAATGAGCGTTCGTTAGGTAAAGAACGAACGTTCGTTGGGGGAGAGGACGAACGTCCATTGGGGAACATGACGGACGGACGTTTAGAAATGTGAGCTGAATGACGAGCGTTCGTCGAGAGATATGACGAACGGACGTTGAGAACGAAGGCTCAATAACGAACGCTCATTGTGGGGAAGATGGTGGACGAGCGTTCATTGCGGGGGAGATGGCGAACGGACGCTAAATAACGAGCGTTCGTGGTGGGGGAGATGGTGGACGGACGCTTGGAACGAAAGCAAAATAACGAGCGCTCATTGTGGGGGAGATGACGAACGGACGCTAAATAACGAGCGTTCATTGCGGGGGAGATGGCGAACGGACGCTAAATAACGAGCGTTCGTGGTGGGGGAGATGGTGGACGAACGCTTGGAACGAAAGCAAAATAACGAGCGCTCATTGTGGGGGAGATGACGAACGGACGCTAAATAACGAGCGTTCATTGCGGGGGAGATGGCGAACGGACGCTAAATAACGAGCGTTCGTGGTGGGGGAGATGACGAACGGACGCTAAATAACGAGCGTTCATTGCGGGGGAGATGGCGAACGGACGCTAAATAACGAGCGTTCGTGGTGGGGGAGATGGTGGACGAACGCTTGGAACGAAAGCAAAATAACGAGCGCTCATTGTGGGGGAGATGACGAACGGACGCTAAATAACGAGCGTTCGTTGTGGTGAGATGGCGAACGGACGCTAAATAACGAGCGTTCGTGGTGGGGGAGATGGTGGACGAACGCTTGGAACGAAAGCAAAATAACGAGCGCTCATTGTGGGGGAGATGACGAACAGACGCTAAATAACGAGCGTTCGTTGTGGGGAGATGGCGAACGAGCGCTAAGTAACGAGCGCTTCAAAAGAGGCCCAAGGTTCCCGGACGTACGCTCATTTCTGGGCCAGGCCCAGTGGAATAATTTCTAACCTAGAATTTTCTAGGGGTTCAGAAGGTTCATCCCCATTTCTCACTCTCCAATTCGCGCCTTCTATACAGACCTAAGGTCTTCCACTCTGCACCACGTACTCACCGTCGCCTCTACTATAACCGGCCACCGTCGCCCCAACCAGAACACGTCTTGGCTTCGCCGGCGGCACCTCGCGCCCTATAGCTGGACCAGAGACATCACCGGCGGCAAACGCTAATGCTGGAAATGCCTTCGCTGCTCGCAGATATCCTCACGGGTCTCCCTTTTACGCCTGGGATAGAAACGCCGTCACCGGCACTCCCCTTTGCTCGACCCTAACTCCCGCCGGCGGAACTCCCAGCCACCATTGCTAGCATGGCAGATGATTGTTCTACCAATTTCTCTTATCTCTGTGTTTAGGTTTTCTCATTTGGTGATTTGAATCTGTTTTGGTGTTGTTTGTTGCCAGAGCAATGAAGACAGACTTTGATTTTTTTAGTTAATGGTGTAGTTAGTGAAGATAGGTGGTGACCGTGAGGTGTTGGTATTGGCCGTGGGTATTAATATGTCTCGTGGCAGTGGGTGAATATGGATGAAAGGAGTTGGAGGTTCAGTGTCAAGAAAGGATGAAGATGGATGCTTAGAGGAAGAGGATAAACGAATGCTATAAGATTCTAAAATGGGGAATGTGGCAGACTCACCATAGCATCAGCAAAATGGCATAAACATAAAAGGCAGTTATACCGTAAACATACATGATCACTCAGGGGAGCAAGATGCTTACCTCTCGGAGCTCTAAGGCTGCTGCTTGCTGCGAGAATCCGGTGACTTCCCCTCCTTCCTCCTTTGGCCTTTGTCTTTCTTTTCCGGTGCCAATGGTGGATATGCTTCTGTGACTGGATGATCGCCTCCCCCCCAACGTCCCTCGTGTGCCCCCTTTTTCTCCTTTTTTCCCCTCTGACCCCCAACAAAATCCTGCCCCAAAATCCTTGGAAAATCCTCCGCTCACCCCTTTGTCCCCCCCAAGATCTTGGGAAAAATCCTTTCCTAACCACCTGGTCCCCTCACCCTAGACACGTATTCCATCCCATTTCCCACGTTTTCTTATTTTCTTATTTCAATTTTATTTTATTTTTTTAATTATTTTCAGTTTTAACTTTATTTTTCAATTTTTTAATTATTTTGATTAATTAACTCTATTAAAACAAATTGAAGATAAGAAATAAAATAGAAATTGAATTAAAAGCAAAGATCTAAATACATAAAAATAGAATAAAATAAAAAAAGAAAATAATAAATAACCAATAAAAATAGAATTTTTTACAACCCGGACAAAATTGAGTGTTGACAGCTGCCCCTCTTTACTTAGATATTACTAAATAATATGAAAATTTAATCTTTTTGTATTATTTAAGTAAAGCTAAGTAAAGATAGAAACACTAATTTTGTCCGGGTTTCAATCATGAAAGAAAACGAACAAAATGATTCAAGTCACGATGCCAAACGACCAATGTCAAGTAAAGTATCAGTAACAAAAACTAAAACCTGGATTTGACCATTGCTTCGCAGAGGGCCAAACTCACAGAACA
Source organism: Vigna umbellata (assembly GCF_029865625.1). Taxonomy (NCBI): domain Eukaryota; kingdom Viridiplantae; phylum Streptophyta; class Magnoliopsida; order Fabales; family Fabaceae; genus Vigna; species Vigna umbellata. The sequence continues at coordinate 48,743,851 of NC_142168.1, read as the reverse complement.
GAAATTTAAACCCGACCATTGCCCTGCAGAAGGTCGATAACAGAAAATTAAAACCTGGATTTGACCATTGCCTCGCAGAGGGCCAAACTCACAGAACAGAAATTTAAACCCGACCATTGCCATGCAGAGGGTCGATAACAGAAAATTAAAACCTGGATTTGACCATTGCCTCGCAGAGGGCCAAACTCACAGAACAGAAATTTAAACCCGACCATTGCCATGCAGAGGGTCGATAACAGAAAATTAAAACCTGGATTTGACCATTGCCTCGCAGAGGGCCAAACTCACAGAACAGAAATTTAAACCCGACCATTGCCATGCAGAGGGTCGATAACAGAAAATTAAAACCTGGATTTGACCATTGCCTCGCAGAGGGCCAAACTCACAGAACAGAAATTTAAATTCGACCATTGCCATGCAGAGGGCCGATAACAGAAAACTAAAACCTGGATTTGACCATTGCCTCGCAGAGGGCCAAACTCACAGAGCAGAAAATTAAATCCGACCATTGCCATGCAGAGGGCCGATAACAGAAAACTAAACCTGGATTTGACCATTGCCTCGCAGAGGGCCAAACTCACAGAGCAGAAAATTAAATCCGACCATTGCCATGCAGAGGGCCGATAACAGAAAACTAAAACCTGGATTTGACCATTGCCTCGCAGAGGGCCAAACTCACAGAACAGAAATTTAAATCCGACCATTGCCATGCAGAGGGCCGATAGAAAAAACTTGAGTTTAGAGTGCCAGGCGAAACTGGGCTTGGTGGGCTAGTGAAACTGGGCTTGAAACGCTGAACCAAAACCGTGCTTGAGGGGAACGAGGTGTACAAACCTCGTGGAGGGTGTACAAACCCTGAACAAATGATGTGAGGTGTACTAACCTCGTGGATGAATGCTATGAGGTGTACTAACCTCGTGGAGGGTGTACAAACCCTATGGATGAATGGTGTGAGGTGTACTAACCTCGTGGAGGGTGTACAAACCCCATGGATGAATGAAATGAGGTGTACTAACCTCGTGGAGGGTGTACAAACCCTGTGGATGAATGATGTGAGGTGTACTAACCTCGTGGAGGGTGTACAAACCCTGTGGATGAATGAAATGAAGTGTAAAGACCATGGTAAAATGTTGAAACCCTAACTTACAAGCGGTGAACAGCGCCCTGTGGATGTGGGTGTCAAAACCCCAAATGAGAGAAAAAAACATAATCAACAAGAAACAACATGACTTGAAGAGAAGACCATAATGTTATTCTTTTGTACTTTTGAAGAAGGATTCGACAACCATTCATATGAATGAAGAAGGTTTCGATCAGAAAAACTTTCCTTTTGATGGATTGATGGCAATTTATGAAAAACATTTGCTTTGTTTTGTGTTTTGTTTTTTTTTTTTTTTTTTTTTTTTTTTTTTTTTTTTTTTTTTTTTTTACTTGAGTCATTCATCTTACTTGCAAACATCATCAAACAAATTTTTATTTTCAATGTCTTGTGAAAGTGAGGAATGTCATACATTCAAGGTCTAATGTTTGATATGATTACATTTTGACTTTTTCTTTCGTGACATCAGTGCATGCATGCTTGAATTTACTGGCAAGTGAAGAATAATGACATATGTTTAGGATGGTTTGGAGAAGACTAGGACAACCACGTGGGCACATTATTCCCCATATACTCCTCGCCGGAGATGTGATATGTGAATGTTAAAGTGAAACGGGATATCCCGAAAGTTGCCCAGTTTGGTGCTTGGGAAAATGAGCATGGGGTATGGATCTTTGAAAATTCGGGTGAAAAATTCAAATGAGATTCACAAAGCTGCCCCAGTCTTGAAATTATGGGTTGATAAAAAAACTCTTGGGAGACTCACAAAGCTGCCCCAGTTTTTGGCATGAGATTATGTTTGGAAGAGGTAGTGGGCATGAAAAAGATAAGCTAAAAGGGTGCCCCCAATTGGTCTGATTTGCTTTTGCATACTTTTGCTTAGTTGGCAAAGAGATCCCTTATTCCTGAGACATTACTTTTTTTTCTTTTCAAAGTTTTTGTTTTTGTTTTTTTTTTTTTTTTTTGTTTTTTTTTTTTTTTTGTTTTTTTTTTGTTCTTTTTTCTTTTTTTTTTTGGACACATTGCAAGTCATTTTGTCTTATCGCAAAATTAAGCTTTATGAAAATTTGAGCAAACATTATTCAATCTGCGTGGGCTTTATTAGGCTTGTAATGTGGCTAGGGCTAGAAGGTATCGAAAGAAAGGGTTAAAGGCCCAAATGAATGCTTATCGGATACATTTTTTGAAGCAAGGGTTGTCATCTGGCATTGTGTCAACTATTTGACCTTTTGAGCACTTTGCTTTTCTTGAACTCCATTTTTATTTTTCATCATCATTTTGTGATTTTTTTGTTTTTTATTGTTTTTTTGTTTTTGGTTACCCTTTTGAAGGATTCCTCCGTTTGATCATTGAGTGCTCTTCAACTGCTTCCTAAGTTGACTCATACTGATGACAACCCTTGCTTGGGAATAATTTTGAAAAAGGATTTATTTTTGGCTCAAAACGGGGTGACAATGGATATATTTTGTTTTTTGGTAAAGACAAAATGGCCACACATCATTTCAAATTCTGATTGCTTTCTTTTCAAAAGATTAATTCTACGACTAGATGACCTCAACATGAGTGATTTTTCCCTTTCCTTTTCTTTCTAGACCGCCCTTTTGGGTTTTCAATCTAGTGGACTTATTCTCCTTTTGAAAATTCTTTTATTTGTCTCAATGGGTTCAGGGATCACCCAACTAGCGCAAGCAAGGAAAATTTTGGCCAGGCCAATCTGCCCCAGTGTAAAGGCTTACATCATTACTAAGGGCAGTGACAGTGTTTGTTGGGGAACATCCTTTATTTTGGAACAGTGAAGGGTGAAGGTTTTCAAGCAAAATGCGCACAAACGTCTCGGGAGAAAGCGTCAAATTGTTATTTTTTGATTAAACACTTGACCTTCGAAAAACTTGATATCCCAATTTTCCTTTTGATTATTCATCATTTTTTTTTTTGCTCTTTTCTATTTTCGAAAAACAAAAGTTTGACGATTTGCAAGAAAGATAAGTGACTCAAGATTGACTTTATTTCATTTTTTTTTCAATTTTTACGATACCCTTTCAGGACTCGATTTCCAGCACTACTTGGAGAAACCCTGTAGTGAATGCTTGCATCCAAAGTCATGGATGAAGACGTGATACCAATGAGCATACTTCCCAGTAGCAAGACACTCCACAACATCAAATTCACTTGTACAATGACTTATGATTTCTTGTGTGATCTTAAAGCCCACTTCATTTCTTCATGGCATTTGTGGAGGCATTCTCAAGCCTTGCCTCAATGTTGGATTGACTTTCTTCACAATTTAATCATCTTGAATGAATCAAAGTTTGCCTTTGCGCTTGAACCACCAGCATTTTTGGTGGAATGACCGATAGCCACTCCATGGTAATCACCTTTTGTGTATGATGTATCATGAGTCTTGAGGTATTGAGGCTTTAAAGGCTTCATGTAACAAGTAGAGGCCACGCCTTTTTATGCAGAAGACATGGAAGAAATGTTGCATAAGTCATATGGATAGGAGTGAAACTCATAGGCCTTTTCTCTTGATCAAACATTTTTCTACCTGACAGCTTGGTAGGAAGTTGAGTTTGGGTCTAGTCTCCAATCTTCCTCAAAACGGTTTCAAAGGGTAGGCCAACGGTATTTGAGCGGTGGGATATGATTGAGCTCTTTCTTCTCTCCTTATCCCAAGCTTAGACCAGACTTGTTCACATTTACTGCCATGGTAGGACCTTGAGTGATCTCTTCAGTCTTCACACAAATTTTAATTCTTTATTTGATCATCACCAAGTTTGTAAAGCTTATGGAGACACTGCTCACCACGGTCTCATAGAAGGGTGATTACAGAGTATTGAGGAATATGGGAACCATTTCCTTGTCACTCTGATGAAACTTCATTTGAGCAACAATCTCTTTCCACCTTTGGCATATTCTTTGAACAATTTAGATTCCTTCATTAAGGTCTGCAGTTGTAACCAATCAAGTGCCCCATCCCTGATATATTTGTACTGCCTCAAGAAAGCATCCACCAAATCCTCCCAAAACCGGATGCACGATGTTCAAGGTGAGTGCCCCAGTTTTATGCCATGCCAACCAAATTCTCGGAACAAATGAATTAGCAACTTTCCATCACATGCATGAACAACCATTTTCTTCCCATATGTCATGAGATGATCTTGGACAAGTGGTCCCTTTGGGTAATTTAAACCTTGGGAGGTATCACCACATTTGGGACTAAGCATAGCCTTACAACATTTTCAAACTTAAGGCTTCCTCCAACTTCTATGGCTCTCACGACTTTTCAAAAACATTTCAAATTTATGTTTGTCAGCCTCAACATCCATTGGCGTAATGACACGAGGAGCAGATTTCAACTCGGGTTCCTTCGTCATTGTCTTACTCACAAGGCGTGGTTGAATCATCTCGGTAGGGACCATGAAAGTGCCCCAAGCTTCTTTCCTCTTTCAACTGCGTTCTCTTCGGCCTTTTGAATGCAAAGTTGTCCCGAGTCCACTCCCAAGGGTGTAATGTAATTCTAGGGGAGACCATAAGGAGGGAAAGTTTGTGCTCTTGGAACTCTTTGTTGCGCTCATGATGCGCGCGAATCTACAAGGCTTTGTAAGACATTCAGAAGCTCTAGGATTCAACTCATTTGTTCTTTCAATTGGTTGATATCAATTTTCATCCTTTCTTGAACTTTCCCTTGGTTCTCTAAGATTTGGTGACTGGTTCGAGTCCTTTAGGGTACCTTGGATGTTTAAATGTATTTTTTTTTTTAAGTTTTTTTTTTTTAGATGAAACAAATTAAGAAAAAGAAAATAAAAATGAAAAGAAAAAGAAGAGACAATGTAGTTCAAATACTCTAGTCAGAAATTATAAAGTTGCAAAAATATTGCCCCGGTGTAATTTGGAAATTAACATGAAACAAAGTCAATAAGGTGGTTCATCATTCAGAAGTTCCCAAGACGTGAGACATAGGACGTATTGGTCAACCATCTCGGGCTTTAGCCATAACATTCTTCATTTCTCTGATAAGTTCCCTGCAGCAATTGAGGAATGTTTCAATCCCCTTAGGTAAGTTAAAGATCGACACTGCGGACTCAACATTAGTTAATAACTTTAGAACACCTTCAATGGCTTCACTGGCGAGGGAAGCTAGTTATGAGAGACTTCTCTTTCAATTCCCCTTTGTTCAACAATATGCTTCTTCATATGAATTACAAATTCTTGATGCCTTTTTTTCTTAGCTCGGTGACATTTCTTCTCTAGTTTTCCCACTGCTGCTTTCACACGTTGCTCAGCAGTGTGAAATTACTTTTCACAATTTGGGTCTGGAGAAATTACATTGAATGACAACTTGATTGTCTTAACCCTCTCTGTGATCTATTGGCTAAGGGAACTTTCATCAAAACTCCATGATCTTGGGCCTTTCCTCGAAGCGAACAACATTGCCCCAAGCGTTCTTAACTTGATGAAGCATTTTAGCAAAAGTTCATTCCTCACAACATAAAATGGCCATGAAAGAAGATGAAGAAACCAAGAGGGAAAAGGGAGTGTTCCCACGAGTCCTAGCAGCCTTCCAAGCTCTCCTCTAAGTGAGATGCATCTCCAAAGAACCAAAGACCGTAAGCCCTTCGTATTTCTGGATTAAATAGACACATCAGCAAAAGTTGCGCCCGTGGAAAAATCGAAAGCAGATGAGCGTTCACTGAAATTTGGACGAGCGTCCTATTCTCTGGCTTGGACGAACGTCCTAAATCTTGGACGAGCGCCCTCTTATCCCACTGGACGAGCGTCCTCTTCTACTCGCCGATCGTCCATTCAAAGAGTCCTGGACGAACGTCCTCTTGTGACGTCATCTGGACGAGCGTCTTCAAAACGAGCGTCCTCTTCTGCTTCAGGACGAGCGTCGTCTTCAAACGAGCGTCCTCTTCTGCTCAAGGACGAGCGTCGTCTTCAAAACGAGCGTCCTCTTCTGCTCCAGGACGAGCGTCGTCTTCAAAACGAGCGTCCTCTTCTGCTCCAGGACGAGCGTCCATTTCTGCCTGGACGATCGTCCTCTCTAAGAGTCCTGGACGAACGTCCTCTTCTCACGTCACCTGGACGAGCGTCTTCAAAACGAGCGTCCTCTTCTGCTTCAGGACGAGCGTCGTCTTCAAACGAGCGTCCTCTTCTGCTCCAGGACGAGCGTCCATTTCTGCTTGGACGATCGTCCTCTCTAAGAGTCCTGGACGAACGTCCTCTTCTCACGTCATCTGGACGAGCGTCTTCAAAACGAGCGTCCTCTTCTGCTTCAGGACGAGCGTCGTCTTCAAACGAGCGTCCTCTTCTGCTCCAGGACGAGCGTCCATTTCTGCCTGGACGATCGTCCTCGCTAAGAGTCCTGGACGAACGTCCTCTTCTCACGTCATCTGGACGAGCGTCTTCAAAACGAGCGTCCTCTTCTTCTGCTTCAGGACGAGCGTCGTCTTCAAAACGAGCGTCCTCTTCTGCTTCAGGACGAGCGTCCATTTCTGCCTGGACGATCGTCCTCTCTAAGAGTCCTGGACGAACGTCCTCTTTTCACGTCATCTGGACGAGCGTCTTTAAAACGAGCGTCCTCTTCTGCTTTAGGACGAGCGTCGTCTTCAAAACGAGCGTCCTCTTCTGCTCCAGGACGAGCGTCGTCTTCAGAGAGCTGGACGAACGTTCGCTTGGCGTCACTCTTGCGCCGAGCGTTTTCTGCATGTGTGACGAGCGTTTCTGCGTGCCTTGTGGTTGATTCATCTCTATAATTTGTTGGAGACTCTTCCAAGCTCGTTTTTAGCTCCTGCAATGATATATAATCTGCGATCTATGCTGCCAAGGGACACGCCATTAATGTTCTCTTTATAAGCTTGCGCAAAGCCGCACCCATTCATTTGCTCCTTGAATTTCTGTTTACTCTGCAATAACTAGTCCGTGGGGTACGGGGAATTTAAGGCGTCTCGGGAAATGAACCACATATACAACACTGGTAGACAACATAACATCTTTCCCCCCTTAAGTTCGTAACAACGATTAAGGGTCCCATAAACTTCATCCAAGATGGCACTGACTGGATTCTCACAACGCTCTTTATATCCCACAAATGCGTTCGTAGCGGCATAATTGACGAGGTTTTTGACATTTAGGAGAAAGCATGACACCATAGAGGAGAAGAGCTAGTACATCCGTAAACATCTCCCAATTTTCCTCTTAAGCCAAACGATGTAGGTATTCCCATAAGTATCTTTGAGGAAGGCCCCTCACTTTGCCCTTGATTGTGAACTTGCTTTCCAACTTCATTGGGTGTACTTTCCTGATCCTCGTTAACTGCAAGATAGGAATATACTGCTCAAGGTAGTTGTAGGGAATTTTTCCTTCAAGAGGTATATCTAAGATTTGCTCGAATTCTTCTACCATAGGCACCGATTGGAAATCCCAGAAAGTGAAACATCTCAATGGTGGTTCATAAGACTGGGCTAAAAGAGTAATGGCCGGTGTTTGAACTTCCACCTCTAACAGGCTCAACAAATTCCCATACTCCTTCCTGAATGCATCCTTTTGGGTTGTCTCCATTTTCTTCAGCAGTTCTCTCAGGCCATCCATATTACCCTCCCTTACTTCAATGGCTATCCTTTCCTTTAAAATGTCTGAACTTGAACCCCCCTTGACTTCAGATCTCATGTTAATTTCCATTTTATCTCAAAGGCTTAGTCACAAATTTATAATTTCCTGACTAGAACCAGTGACAAGACCATAAAAATGCATGAGAAAAAGAAAGAAAGAAAAGAAAAAGGTGTATAAAAACGGTATAAAGATATATACAAGGTGTTGGATTTTATTAAGAAACAATGAGGATTATAAGGCTGCACACATCTCCCTTTGCACGAGCACTCATACCGTTATTTACTTATTTAGGAAAACTAAAAAAGTATTGAGTGCTAGGATGATGCGGACGATCGCACGAGCACTCATACCCTCGTTTAATATTACATAAATAAGAGAGAAAGGTATCGAACACTAGGACGATGCGAGCGATCACACAAGTGTTCAACCTTTAAAACATATTTTTGTAAATTTTATTTAAGAAGAAGAAAAGGTTTTTAGCACAAGGACGACGCGAGCGGTCACACGTGTGCTTAAACCTTTAAAACATATTTTTGTAAATTTATTTAAGGAAGAAGAAGAGGTTTTTAGCACAAGGACGACGCGAGCGGTCACACGTGTGCTTAAACCTTTAAAACGTATTTTTGAAATTTATTTAAGGAAGAAGAAGAGGTTTTTAGCACAAGGACGACGCGAGCGGTCACACGTGTGCTTAAACCTTTAAAACGTATTTTTGAAATTTTATTTAAGAAAAGAAGAAGAGGTTTTTAGCAAAAGGACGACGCGAGCGGTCACACGTGCGCTTAAACCTTTAAAACTTTTCTTGTAAATTTATTTATTTAAAATATTGTATTATTACATATATATTTAAGGCTAAATAGATGTTTAAAATAAATAGAACAAAATAAGAGAAAAAGATAAATAAATAAATAGAAATAAAAAAATAAAATAAATAAACAAAAGAAATGAAAATGGCTGAACGGACGTTAAGGACAGATTCAGAATAATGAGCGTTCGTTAGGTAAAGAACGAACGTTCGTTGGGGGAGAGGACGAACGTCCATTGGGGAACATGACGGACGGACGTTTAGAAATGTGAGCTGAATGACGAGCGTTCGTCGAGAGATATGACGAACGGACGTTGAGAACGAAGGCTCAATAACGAACGCTCATTGTGGGGAAGATGGTGGACGAGCGTTCATTGCGGGGGAGATGGCGAACGGACGCTAAATAACGAGCGTTCGTGGTGGGGGAGATGGTGGACGGACGCTTGGAACGAAAGCAAAATAACGAGCGCTCATTGTGGGGGAGATGACGAACGGACGCTAAATAACGAGCGTTCATTGCGGGGGAGATGGCGAACGGACGCTAAATAACGAGCGTTCGTGGTGGGGGAGATGGTGGACGAACGCTTGGAACGAAAGCAAAATAACGAGCGCTCATTGTGGGGGAGATGACGAACGGACGCTAAATAACGAGCGTTCATTGCGGGGGAGATGGCGAACGGACGCTAAATAACGAGCGTTCGTGGTGGGGGAGATGACGAACGGACGCTAAATAACGAGCGTTCATTGCGGGGGAGATGGCGAACGGACGCTAAATAACGAGCGTTCGTGGTGGGGGAGATGGTGGACGAACGCTTGGAACGAAAGCAAAATAACGAGCGCTCATTGTGGGGGAGATGACGAACGGACGCTAAATAACGAGCGTTCGTTGTGGTGAGATGGCGAACGGACGCTAAATAACGAGCGTTCGTGGTGGGGGAGATGGTGGACGAACGCTTGGAACGAAAGCAAAATAACGAGCGCTCATTGTGGGGGAGATGACGAACAGACGCTAAATAACGAGCGTTCGTTGTGGGGAGATGGCGAACGAGCGCTAAGTAACGAGCGCTTCAAAAGAGGCCCAAGGTTCCCGGACGTACGCTCATTTCTGGGCCAGGCCCAGTGGAATAATTTCTAACCTAGAATTTTCTAGGGGTTCAGAAGGTTCATCCCCATTTCTCACTCTCCAATTCGCGCCTTCTATACAGACCTAAGGTCTTCCACTCTGCACCACGTACTCACCGTCGCCTCTACTATAACCGGCCACCGTCGCCCCAACCAGAACACGTCTTGGCTTCGCCGGCGGCACCTCGCGCCCTATAGCTGGACCAGAGACATCACCGGCGGCAAACGCTAATGCTGGAAATGCCTTCGCTGCTCGCAGATATCCTCACGGGTCTCCCTTTTACGCCTGGGATAGAAACGCCGTCACCGGCACTCCCCTTTGCTCGACCCTAACTCCCGCCGGCGGAACTCCCAGCCACCATTGCTAGCATGGCAGATGATTGTTCTACCAATTTCTCTTATCTCTGTGTTTAGGTTTTCTCATTTGGTGATTTGAATCTGTTTTGGTGTTGTTTGTTGCCAGAGCAATGAAGACAGACTTTGATTTTTTTAGTTAATGGTGTAGTTAGTGAAGATAGGTGGTGACCGTGAGGTGTTGGTATTGGCCGTGGGTATTAATATGTCTCGTGGCAGTGGGTGAATATGGATGAAAGGAGTTGGAGGTTCAGTGTCAAGAAAGGATGAAGATGGATGCTTAGAGGAAGAGGATAAACGAATGCTATAAGATTCTAAAATGGGGAATGTGGCAGACTCACCATAGCATCAGCAAAATGGCATAAACATAAAAGGCAGTTATACCGTAAACATACATGATCACTCAGGGGAGCAAGATGCTTACCTCTCGGAGCTCTAAGGCTGCTGCTTGCTGCGAGAATCCGGTGACTTCCCCTCCTTCCTCCTTTGGCCTTTGTCTTTCTTTTCCGGTGCCAATGGTGGATATGCTTCTGTGACTGGATGATCGCCTCCCCCCCAACGTCCCTCGTGTGCCCCCTTTTTCTCCTTTTTTCCCCTCTGACCCCCAACAAAATCCTGCCCCAAAATCCTTGGAAAATCCTCCGCTCACCCCTTTGTCCCCCCCAAGATCTTGGGAAAAATCCTTTCCTAACCACCTGGTCCCCTCACCCTAGACACGTATTCCATCCCATTTCCCACGTTTTCTTATTTTCTTATTTCAATTTTATTTTATTTTTTTAATTATTTTCAGTTTTAACTTTATTTTTCAATTTTTTAATTATTTTGATTAATTAACTCTATTAAAACAAATTGAAGATAAGAAATAAAATAGAAATTGAATTAAAAGCAAAGATCTAAATACATAAAAATAGAATAAAATAAAAAAAGAAAATAATAAATAACCAATAAAAATAGAATTTTTTACAACCCGGACAAAATTGAGTGTTGACAACCGTTAAGAAAAACATTTGGAAAAAGCGATCAATATTCTTTAATCTTCCATATTGGTGTAAACTTGATGTGCGACATTGCATAGACGTGATGCATGTTGAAAAAAATGTATGTGATAGTGTTGTTGGGACTTTACTAAACGTTAAAGGAAAGACAAAAGATGAAGTGAAAACACGACAAGACTTGGTTGATATGAGAATCTGTTCTAAGTTACATCCGCAATCCATAGGAAGACGCACCTATCTTCCTCCAACTTGTCACACTCTTTCAAAAAAAGAAAAACAATTTTTTTTGTCAATGTTTACATAGTGTGAAGGTTCCACAAGGTTATTCGTCGAATATTACTAGCCTTGTTTCTATGAAAGATTTGAAGTTAGTTGGTTTAAAATCTCACGATTGTCATGTCTTAATGCAACAACTTTTATCAGTAGCTATTCGAGCCATATTACCTGCCTCTGTTAGAGGTATTCTCACACGTTTTAGTTTGTTTTTCAATGCCATTTGCAAGAAAGTTGTTGATCCTCGACAGTTAGATGATTTACAAAATGAGGCCATCAGACTATTGTGCCAATTGGAAATGTATTTCCCACCCTCATTTTTTTATATCATGGTTCATTTAATTGTCCATCTAGTGAGAGAAATTCGAATATGTGGGCCGATTTTCTAGAGGTGGATGTACCCGGTTGAAAGAAACATGAAGATCATAAAGGGATATGTTAAGAATCAATTGAGACCAAAAGCTTCGATTATAGAGCGCTACATTGCCGAGGAAGCCATTGAATTCTGCTTAAGTTATATGCCAAGTTATGACCCAATAGGACTTCCAAAGAAAAGACATGAAAACAGACGTGAAGGAAAGGGAGTTCGAGGAGTAAGGATTGCAAGTGTAAGTGGAAAAGAAGATAATCAAGCTCATTTGTACATTTTAAACAACACAGAGGATGTTATTCCTTACATTTCACAACACAGTGATAAAATTAAGTCAGCGCATCCACGTATGAGTCAAAAGTGGACACTTAATGAACATAACAAATCCTTTTTAGCTTGGTTTAAGAAAAAGATTCATGCGACAAAGAATGTTTCTGAAAATCTATTGAGAGTAGCTCGTGGACCTAACACTGATGTGATCACTTTCGGTGACCATTACATAAACAATTACTTGTTCTATTCAAAGGAGGAAGACGATAAAAGTAGAGTTCAAAATAGTGGAGTTACCCTATAAGCTGAGATTGTACACTTTTCTATTTCCAAGGATAAGTATCCAATTACAACATCAATAAGTTATTTTGGAATAATACAAGAAATTTGGGAAATTGATTGTCACTTTTAGAGTTCTAGTTTTCAAGTAATTGGTTGACAGTAATTCTAGTGTGGTGACAAAAGACCTGAGATTCACTTTGGTGGATCTTAACAAAATGAGTTACACGGATGAACCATTTATTATGGCTAGTCAAACAAGACAAATATTTTATGTCACTAACGTAGTGAATCATATATGGTCAGTGGTATTGGAAGGGAGAGCCATGCACACAACTGATGATGAAGACTCTTTAGCTATACTTGAGACAAGCTCCTTCTTATCAAGAACCATTGAAAATAAGGTTGATGATGTACCCGATGAAATACATGCAACTTGATGTGATCACAACGAAGGCATATGGGATAAATAGGTGTCTTAACATTGTTTTAATTACTTGTAGAATTTTTTTTTTGTTATAACTATAATTTACTAACACTTTCTAAACATGTATGATGAGCTCTGGATCAGGTCCGATGGGAGGAGGTGGTAGATTTGTGACTCAAATGCCTGATGTCACATCCCGTCGGGTTAATGATAAACCATTGACGGTGGAGTTTGATCCCCGAACATTTGTGCCTATTGGGCACATGCAACATCGTTCAGGAGTTACTTGGGCATGATGGCAAGATATCATGTCCGTATTGTCACTACCTGTTGGGATGATGTCTCAGAGGTTGAAAAAAATCTACTATAGCAAGATATTTTGGTATATTTAAGATGTTTTACTTCCATCATTGACTTATTTTTGTTGATCATGCTTTAACATTAATTTTGTTTTTAATAGGAAAATTGGGATATCCCTAATGATGAGAGGATAAGGAAGAAGATTTTATCCCTTATTGCAGTCCCGTGGAGAGACTTCAAGACGAAAATGACACATCAATACGTCTTTGGCTTTAAACAAAACGACACTTCTTGTACAAAATATAAAATAACTGAGGAGGAGTGGGTGTAGTTTAAAGAATCTAGACTTACTCATGAGTGGCATGTATGTTTTTTAATATTTTGCTCTAGTCACACAAGATGTTAATTTTTGATTTATGCTTAATGATTTTCATTTTTTAATAGGTGAAAATGATAGCCGCCCAGCAAAGGGAGAAGCTTAAGGATACACCACACATAATGTCACATGGTGGTTATGCGTTACTAGAGAAAAAGATGAGAAAACATCGTGCTGAGGAGTTAGGTCTTGAGTCACCTGATCTAGCATCTCCACCAGCTAGACATGAATTGTGGAAGGCTGCACAGACAAAGTCTAATGGCCAGTTTACATCCCAGTCTGCTCAGGAGATATCCCAAAGAATTGTAAGTGGAAACTTTTAACTAATTACCATAGTTCATAAAAAATTATGTAACAAGCTTTTTAATGTGTCTAACTTCATTATGATATCCAGGATGACTTGGTTGACCAACAGAGTCAAGGCACATTTGTGGCATAAGGTAGGCAGGAACTCTTAGTAGCACCTCGTGTGAGCACCAAAGGATCATGCTCTACTGCAGATCGTACTGATTACAATATTCAGTATGAGTTTTTGGTTGATGAGGATCCTCTGCGCGTAGTGGCCGTGGGACGACAGATTGTAGGAGGACAGACCATTCATGGTGCTCCTTTATTGCCCACTCACGCGCGGGTAATGATTGATGATCAAAGAGACCCCTAGGCTCGAGTGCCAGTGCCTACATCTGAAATCCAATTCGTGGGGAGGCCTTAGGCACATTTATAGGTTGGCCTAAGGCTATGATGATGCCATATTTTGGCCCACCAGTGGTATTATATTCTTCTTTTTATTATCTTAAATCTTCAAGTTATAATCAAATGATTCCTAACTTTTGTAAATGTGAGTTGCAAGTCTACCGTCCTGAGAAACAACCAATTTCTCAACCTGTGACTGAGGCTCGTGAGGAAGTTGAAGACCATGTTCCTATATCCATATTGATCTCGAGATTAAATAAGTTGACAAAAGGACCGGTAGAGTTGCGGTGGGAGTTAAGAACATTTGGCCTAGAGTGCTATGTACCATTGTATATTAATTTTGATGATGCATATGAGATCATTAGTGGAGAAAAAATGTTGAACATTTCATGCATACAACTGTGGTTCATGTAAGTTTTTATTTGTTATTTTCCAATTTGTATATTAGTATTATTACTTTTTAATAAATATACTTAACTTTATTCTTACACGTACATGGACACCATCGTAGTAGAATCAGGTCGGGTGTCAGTTTATGGCTTTCTTGAACCTCAATCCATTCAATCATCTGGAAACACATTAGATTCCAGAAAATCATATATTCAAACATGGATGACTAAGTCTAACAGAGATATATATATCGCGCTATACATTGATGTGTATGTGTTTCCCAATATTGTCAGCTTTTATCAAATTTTAATCAATAAACTCACTAGTTGTTGGTACATGATAGGGGCCATTGGCAACTCATGGTGATCGTTCCAAAAAAAGCACAAGTTGTATGGTTTTGTTCTCTTCATAGGAAGATGAAAGCGGAGTTGAAGTCCTTGATACAAACGCAAGTATTACATTCATTCTTATCAATTCATTATGATATTAATATATTAACTTATGTTTCTAATGTTTCAAAATTTTTTAGATTTGTGACTAGGACTAGAGGACAACAACTTGAAATTGTATATCCTAAGGTTGGAATTCGTTGATCTTTAACCTTTAATTTTCGTGGTCAAATTTAAACCATTACATTTGACTAAGTTCTTTCATATGTTTACTGTAATAAGCATAATGATTCCTGGGCATGTGGCTACTACATCATGTCATGGATGAAGGCAACCATCCGAGCAAATATCAGAGGGGAATGGACTGAGGTAGAAATTTACATTTGAAAATCTTACAAATATCAATAAACTTTTGACATTAAAATGAATATAATAGTAAAGTTTATTTTATTTTGTAGCGGTTCAACACTACCTCTTCATTGTCCCCTCCAGTAATAAAGACGATAAGAGAGGATTGGGCATAATATTTGAATAAACATTTTAAATAGCTATAGCTTTAGGTTTTTCCTTTCATGATAGTAGCATTTGCTTACTTGTGTAACTTTTAAACTGTTAATAGATTATTGTGAATAGATTAATACTGTGAATAGATGAATACTGTGAATAGATGAATATTGTGAATAGATGAATACTGTGAATAGATGAATACTATGAATAGATGAACGGAAAAATGGGTTCTTTTAAGTTTTGATGTTAGCATTAGCGTCTTTTAGTTTTACTATTTAATTGGAATTGATGAATTGATGATAGCATGGTTTAAATTAATTAATTCTATGAATATATATGAATTGGAAAACTGGTTTCTGTATTTTAGGGTTGGTTAAATAAGCTAAACCGAATGAAATGTAAAAAAAAAAATAACACTGACGGTAGAGTCAAAGTATACATTGTTCGACGTTCATACATGATAGTAACGTCAAATATCGACACGTTCAACGTTCATACATGATAGTAACGTTAAATATCGATACGTTCGACGTTAACCTTACGTCCTTCCCCTTATACTTGATGTCAAATATTCCTTTAAATATAAATATTTATTCAAATATTACTCAAAAATTGACGTCCTCTTTGAATTTCGACATGAATATTACATCCATTATCTTCCACAGCAACATCAACTTTACGTTAGTTCTCTCGTACATTAGACGACAAATCTTACTATATAAATATTAATATTTATTCAAATATTGGATGTCATTCTCTTTATTAGTGGACGTAACCTCATGTCATTGTACAAAATCGACGTTAGAATTACGTCAAGTCTCGATCCATTTGACGTCAAATTGTTCGAGTAACGTCGCCCAATAATGTTTGACGTAAACTTTACGTCACTAGATATGACGTCGGACTCGAATTCGTCGTTAAAAGCCAATAATAACCGACCTAATATGCTGTTTTTGTACTAGTGGTGCATTCATATTTACCTTCTTGTTTTTGCATTTAAAAATATAAATTGTTTTTAGAAAGTCTTAATTAGTTAAGAAATCACATGATTGTTTAGTGTCGTGAGTCTCTTGGAAAATGATACTTGGTCTTACCAATTATTATTACTTGATACGATACACTGAGGCCTTAATACACATCCTCGCGCATGCGTCAGCATCCTTACCACATCACCAACGCACCAATTCCTTCTCTCGAGAACGCCTCATCCGTCAAGCAATTCTCTCACAGATCCACCACCTCTCCTTCATAAGCATCAATCTCTTCACAGGTTTACACATTTGTTCGTCTTTCCTTTCATTTAACCGATTGATTCCTCATTTCTCACCACTTTCACTGATTGTTCCATTTTCTACCGATTAAACACCTTTAATCCTTTTGATCTTCATTATTCACCTTTCAATCTTTTTTTTGAACCGATTAATCGCGTTATTTTATGTTTTCCCCTTTTTCTAGGGTTTTTATAAGTCGATCTCACTTCTTGTTTGTTCTCTCTCGGTCTTTGCCCTTCCTTTAGTGTTTAGGGTTTTTGCGAAGATAATTGCACTTCAGTTTCATAGTTTCTCTCTGGATCTTGTGTCAAATCATCATCCTGTTGTGTCTTCTCTCGTTGAGGAAGCCTCGAGGATCTGGATCACGCTCGCACAACTTCAATCGGTCTCATCTCCTCAAGCGCTTCCATCACACTTGCTATATATGACTTCAAAATTTGGAGGGAAGTTAACTTCCTGTTCTTCTAATCTATTATATCAATTTGACCATCATATGACTTAATTTAAGAGATATTTTTTAGTTTATTAATTAATTATTAATTAAATCTTTCCTTAAATTTATTAATTAATTTAGTTTGAAATTATTAGTATCACATAAATTATGTATAAGCACCTTAGCTTAAAAGTGACTCTTTCTTCTTCAATTACATCATCATATATCCTATAAAATTTATATTTTTTTTCTTTCCAGTAGTTGAGATATTAATAGGGTAGTTGAGATATTCATTAAAATTTCGGATGTACATTTAATAAGCCTTAGAAATTGTCTCACTATTATATATACAAAGTCATACAAAATTCTTTGACCGCTGGTGCAATTTCTCTTACTCATAAAGCGAAATCTATTGTGTGTGATAAGAAAAGTCAACATGAATTAGTTCCTTCGATGAAGTCAATGAATCTGTATAGCTATCCATTCACGCGTTTATACACGAATTTTCTGTAATATATAGTCAGATTGTTTTCCAGTACCTCTGCCATTGCATGACTGAATACACCAACCAGATCTTCAGATTATAAATATAATACAAGTACCTGCTAATTGCTCCTCACTCATCACAACCTTGTTTGTCATCCTTCTAATCTCAACAAAACCAACTCAGGTAGGTTCCTTCTTTTTTCTCTAGTCAGTTCTTATCCTTTAAGTATCTACTGCTTTAGCATCAATGAAATTGTCAATATTGGAACTGTATTTTATAGTTGATAAATGCTAATTATAGTCCATCTTTTCTTAAACTGTGTTCGTATAGTGTGCAATACATGATGATATTCTTGTTACATAATTACTCTTTTTTTTTTCATTTTAGCATATTAATAAATAAATTGTTGCATGACAATTTAAAAGTATATTTGCAAAGTTGTTATGTTAAAAAAGGTTAATTACTGACAACTATTTCTAATATTAATTACCACGAACACTCTTTATTTTAAAATAAAATTATTTTAAAACTTAATATTTTAATTAGACATAACAATGTTAAAATAATTAAAATTAGTGAATGTATACAATATTAAAACCCAAAAAAATGTTTACAATATTTTCGAAAGTTCAAAATTTAAAAATGATTTTAATTAATATTAAATTTAGATTATCAAAGCTTATAATTTTGAATTTAACTATTTAGTGTCAAGTAAAATTTTGCATGATTTTTCTAGATGCGGTATGCCAAATCGTTTTTTTTAACATAATAAAAAGTATAACATCCAATCTCTTTGTCATACTGTTTCTTGTCACTTATTTTTGTTATTAAATAAAGTATATGAACAGTCCCTAAAATTATAAAATTCATGTTACGTAATCTTTTAACTATTACAGAAATTTCTTTAGATTAATAGTTCAATGTCAGTAATTATATTAATGTAGAGACCAAACTGAGATATTCACAATTTCTATCAAGGAAAGGAGGTAACATCTAGGAATTAAATTGGTTATCTATCCAATTTATTAATATTGTAGTCAATATATATCAACTTTCACGTTACAGAATTTAACCAAATGGGAGGACGATCGAGAGATTTAGCGGGTGAAATACAGAGTTTAGAGAGAGAATGGACAGAGATGCTTCAAGATGTGAAAGCTCCAGACATGGATGAATTCCACAGGCAATGCATTTATAGGGTACCCCCAAATATTCGTGAATATAATCCCAAAGCCTACACACCTCAAATTGTTTCAATTGGCCCTTATCACAAAGTACGTGACGTTGGAAAAGAAGACAACATTTTTCAGTCAATGGAAACTCTTAAACTGAAGTATCTCAAGGGATTTCTAGATCGAACCAACATGAGAGATTTGGTTGTGAAAATGAAAGAGTTAGAAGAAAGCAACATTCAAAGTTGTTATGCAGAGACTATTGAATCTAATGATGATTTCTTAAAGATGATTTTAGTTGATGCTTGCTTCATAATTGAACTTTTTCTAAGATTGCATAGACACAGTGACTGGAAGGGAAAAGACCGTTTGATGCAAAAACCACGGATGCTAGGCTATATTGACCTTGACTTGCTATTACTGGAAAATCAACTTCCTTTCTGTGTTCTTGAAGAACTTCACAAGCTCACTGGTATGAATGAGAACTTTCTTGACATTACTTTAAAGTATTTTGAAAGCAGACTTTTCGGAAACATGCGTCCAAAAGAGAGTCCAAAACACTTCACTGATTTGTTAGTATCTACTATAATATCATCACCAAAACTTGGTCTTGAAAAACTAGAGCGATGCAAAGAAGTTAAACATGTATACAGTGCAAGCCAACTAATGGAGGCAGGTCTTAAGTTCGAGGTCAATCCTAATACAAGCTTTGTTGATTTGACCTATTCTAAATATGGAGTGTTGAGCATGCCAATCTTGAATATACATGACAATACAGAACTTTTGTTCAGGAATATGATGGCATATGAACATTGTCACCTTTCTACTACAAACATCATTACTCAATATGTAGTGATTCTAGATTTTCTTATCAACACTGAAGAAGATGTGAACATACTTGTTGAAAATAAAATTATTGTCAATTGGACCGGTGATGCTAATAAAGTGGCTACAATGTTTAATAATCTCACCTCACAACTTAGCATCCCAGATTTCAATTCACACTATTTCTCCATCTGCAATAGCTTAAATGAATTCTATGAAAATCCTCGCAACAAGTACAAGGCTATCTTCATACACGAGTACTTCAACACTCCTTGGAAAATAGCATCTACTACGGCTGCAATTATGCTACTTTTGCTAACGTTTATTCAGACGGTATGTTCAATCATCTCACTGTTTCAGGGTAAGAAATTATGATATATTAATACTCAACTACTGTAACATCCCAAAATACAGTAATTACTATATTACAGAATTAATTACAATTAACAGTAAAACCAAGCAGTCTTTATATACTGAAAAGAAGTTCCAGAGCCGAACGGCTTCAGTACAAAAGAAACGCGCATAAAACGCATACAAAGGAAACCTAGAACGAACGTTCTTAGATATAAAATAACGTATGCGTCAAAACAGAATCAGGGATAATTAGGACGAACGGCTTTACAAAATATTTAACCGAACGTCCAAACTAATCTAACATTCACATTACTAAACTAACGAGCGCTCTAAGGCTCGGCCTTTACTTCCACTTCAACCAGATTTGCATCTTCCAAATTTTCTTCTTCCAGTAATTCTTCAAGAGATGCACCACCATCTGCTCACATCCACATGGATGATCATTGCAAGACAAGACGAACGTACATAGACATGAGACAACACAACGGAAATATGCAAGGGTAAGCTTATATTATTTAATTCATACAATTAACACATACATTTAACGTTTCAATACACACATACAACAGGTAACTTATCATAGAATAACATAGAAATATGTATATATATATATATATATATATATATATATATATATATATAACAGACCGTCCGGACTGTATGAACCATGTAGTTACAAGCGTCCTTGCACACGAGTGGTGTAATAGCCGGGATATACCTAATCAGCTGCCACTCGAGGTTAGTCCGTCGCCCATGCTAAGTGATGGACTAAGGACCTCCTGCCATTCCCACACATGACTACCCCCTTCTACGTGAAGATGAGTATCACGGAATATCAGGATGGACAGCGAGTCTTAACTTATCCATGTTCATACTTTACCAAATTTAACATTTAACACATCTGAGACGTTCCTCCTTGGAACGCTCGTTCAAATTTCATAATCGTATAACCATTTAATATAGTGTTCAAACGTCTTACCATTTCATATTTGTAACATTTCCATTCTATGTTCCACTCTCTTAAAAAGACGAACGTTCAACTTTCTGAAGGAAGAGGACGAACGTTAAGAGCCAGATTTAGAAGAATCCATTTAACAATCAGGAAGACT